>NW_026652291.1:80774101-81044018 GCF_009828535.3 Hylobates moloch
TTGTGTCTTCAACTTCTTTACCTATGAGAATAAGAATTGTGCCCTCCTCATAGAATTCTTATAAGGATTAATTGTGATAATATACATGAAATACATAGAACATAGTACGTATGTGATAAACAAGGCTATTTTTTATATATAAACATTATCTTTCAAGGTTCTGGGATTTTATTCCCAGCTCTGGTCTAACAGCCCAAAGTCCATGTTCCATGGGTACTTTGGAATGTATGTACATTGTATGCAGTTCCCTTCGTGTGTCAATCACTAGTTTTAAGTGGGAAAAAAATAATGTTTTTCAAGCGCAGTTCCTGGCTTTTTCCCAATGCTCCAACAACCTAACTACTGTATTTATTTCCTGTCTCTCACTGTGTTTCTATCCCCCACCACCACCTTTTCCCATTCTAATTTACCAAACAGAAATTCCAAAAAAAGAAAATACCTGAATATGGAACTGAGTTTGGACTCACCTAACCAGCTCACCTGCAGGTTAATTGTTTTATAATCACCACATGAAGCACACACAATAAACAAAACAATATATCCTCTTACAGAGATGCATGCTCACATGAGACACCACACAGCATTTGCTGCTTTCTCCCATATCTGTTCTCAGACATTTCCCTGCCCTCCCTCAGCAAGTCTATCAAAAGCTCACATTTTCTGCAAGGAAGCAACTCTCTAGACATATATACATAGGAACATTATTTTGAATAAAAAGTATAAAAATTGGAAAAAGGTACATAGCTCTTCACATGTAACATTTAAGTAAATTTAAAAATATGCACAACAGAATAAATCATATTTTGTAAGGGTACATACATATTCAAGGGCATACAAAAAACACATCAGAACGAGTGCCTACAGGGAAGAAGGTATTGGAAACATGAATCAAAAATTAAAAGAAAAAAATAAAACAAAAGAGTAGACTTCCACAGATGAATTATGGTAAGTGCCATTAAGTGGGGCTATTTTAACTACTGGGATTTAAGACAGATAATTCAAGCAAATGTATTATTGTATTAGAAATGTTAGACTAAGCTCTGCTGCAGTAAGATACAACCTCTGAAGATAAAAATGTTACTTGTATTATTATTATTACAAAGCTGATATTCTTGAATATGATTTAACTCTGAAAGCTTTCGGGCTCTTTAAAACCTGAACCACAGAATTAGACAGGCTTAGTCATTGACAGCATTGAATTCATCAGACTTTCTAACATTGGAGACTACTACTATAAAACACTACAGAGGGATAGGCCTGAATGTGTGCCTCCTTTCCGTGGGCAGCTAGCTCCCAAAGAGAATGGGGAGAGAAAGAGGGTTTAATCTTCAAATGTTCAGTTTGTCCTTCCAAATTCACCAAATTTCTACTTGTTTCCCTTTATGGAAGTGGAGTGAGGGAGTGGGGAGAGGACAGGAATATTAACCTAATACAACTCTCTTTACATGGGTGGAAGCATTAGGAGTAGGGAAGTTTCCCATCCTACCTTCAATACTGACTAAACCACAGGGAAAGTTTAAATAAATCTTTTGCCACATTTTTGATCAGCTTAAAAAATTATACTACCACTATTGAATTAAGACCCTTAAATACAGTCATGCATTGTTTAGCAACAGGGATATATTCTGAGAAATGTGTCATTAGGCAACTTCATCATTGTGTGGGTATCACAGAGTGTACTCACACAAACCTATATGGTCTACCTACTGCACCTTTAGGCTATATGATATAGCTTATTGCTCCTAGACTACAAAGCTGTGCAGCATGTTACCGTACTGAGTGCTGTAGGCAAGTGTAACAGAATGTTAAGTATTTGCATATCTAAACATAGAAAGCGTACAGTAAAAATACAATATAGGAGATTTTTTAAAAGTTACACCTGTTTAGGGCACTTACCATGAACGGGGCTTGCACGACTGGAAGCTGCTTTGTGTGAGTGAGTAAGTGGTGAGTGAATGTGATGGCCTAGGACACTCATGCATACAACTGTAGACTACAGACACTATACACATACTCTACACTGAATTTATGTTTAAAAAATTCTTTTCTCAATAATAAATTAACCTTAGCTTGCTGTAACTATTTCACTTTATAAACTTTTTGATTTTTTTTAACTTTTTGACTCTTTTGTAATAACACTTAGTTTAAACACAAACACATCCTAAAAAAGTACAAAAATATTTCTTTCTTCATATCATTATTCTATAAGTTTTTTTTCTATTTAATTTTTTTTTTTTACTTTTTAAACTTTATTGTTAAAAACTAAAATGCAGGCTAGGTGCAGTAGCTCATGCCTGTAATCCCAGCACTGTGGGAGGCTGAGGAGGGTAGATTATTGGAGGCAAGACTTCAAAACCACCTTGGTCAACATAGCAAGACCCCATCTCTACTAAAAAATTAAATTACATTAAAAATTCACTGGGCATAGTGGCACAGTTCCATAGTCCCAGCTGCTCAGGAGGCTGAGGCAAGAAAATCACTTGAGGACAGGAGTTTGATGTGCAGTCAGCCATGATCATGCCACTGCACTCCAGCCTGGGTGACAGAGCAAGGCCCCGACTCAAAAAAACAAACAAACAAACAAAAAACCTAAAACACAAACACACACATTAGCCTAGACCTACACAGGGTCGTGATCATCAGTATCACTCTCTTCCAACTCCACATCTTATTCCACTGGAAACTCATCAGGTACAATAACATATGTAAAGCTGTCATCTCCTATGTCTTCTTCTGGAATACCTCCTGAAGGACCTGCCTGAAGCTGCTTTACAGCATATTATCTATATATCTATATCTCTGTATCTACATGTCTATATATAGATGCAGATAAAAGAGCATGCTGTAAACTAACAATTAAAAGCATAGTATAGTACATATACCAGTAACATATTAATAGTATTTTATGGTCATTATCAAGTATTATGTCCTCTACAATAATTGTATATGCTATACTCTTCTATGCCTGGCAGCACAGTAGGTTTGTTTACACCAGCATCACCACAAACATGTGAGTAATGTCTTGCACTATGATGTCACTACAGCTGTGTCACTAGGCAATAGGAATTTTTCAGTTCCATTACAATTTTATAGGACTACCACCATATACACAGTCCATCACTGACTGAAATATTGTTATACAGTACCTGGTTATAGCTAATTTTATTTGAACAAACTTTAGATTTTCTTACTTCTAAATAATATTCTTTGTATTCTACCAATATTATAGCTTAAGTGAAATTAATTTTTTCTCTTGTTTACTGAAATGTAAAAACCAGTTCAGGACACCATTACTGGTCCTTTAATAGCTTACTAAGTCACGTAATTCATTCCCGTACAATGAAATAGAAAATAATTCAGGCTATTATGAGGTCTTATAATGGGTTACTTCTAATGCTATTTTAAGCTATACCAGATTCAACACATGTTATAGAAAATATTGAACAACATCCTAAATTCATATATACTTTTTGAACTATTTTGATTTCTATTCACTTGTCTTTTCAAAGAGGAAATTGAATCTCTTCTCATAAGTTATATTATCTAAAGGAATAACTAAAGCAAATATTTTTAGATATGTTTTAGGCAAGAAATTTAGGACGTGAACTGAAATAATACCTTTCAGATAGTATACACCATACATTTTCTGACCACTATATAGTTTAGACTGCTTAAATTCACAGACATCTTTTTTAAAATCTGTACATATTCTACCACATATCTCAAACCATTCCTTATCATTAGTTCTTGTTCTCTTTAAGAAAGATACTATGATAAATTTGGCATTATTGTCAGGTACTTCTGATGCTGAAGAAGCCAGTGATTATATAGTGCATATTTGATGTGTTATGAATGCACAATTTGTATTTAAAAGGGAGAATTCTTTTCCTTTACATTTATTTAGTGGGTATCACCATGGTAACTGAGCACTTTCACAAAGCCTAATTTATGACACAAGAAACATAAAGAAAAGAAAGAGTTTATACTTTCCATATTTTGCACATTGACAGAAAAACTTCTTGGTTGACACATATTTGGGGAGGAAAGAAAGAGATGCAGGAGACGATATGAACAAAAGCAATCTCTTTTAATATGTAAAGATTCTGACTTCCCAAACCTATGTTATAAGAAAAACTTCCCCAGGAAAAAGCTTTTTCACAAAGAACAGTTCAATCTCATGATAGAAAGGGCCACAGAAATAATCTCTCCTAACCC
Source organism: Hylobates moloch (assembly GCF_009828535.3). Lineage (NCBI taxonomy): Eukaryota > Metazoa > Chordata > Mammalia > Primates > Hylobatidae > Hylobates > Hylobates moloch. The sequence goes on from NW_026652291.1 coordinate 80,778,317, forward strand.
TCTTGTTTTAAAGATGAGATCTCTGAAGCTTAGTCCATTGTTCTGAACTCTTCAAGATCACACACCCAGTTTGTAATAGAACTCAGTTTCAACCCCAGGCCAGTTGCCTTGTAGTCCTGTGTTCTTTCTATACAATCACATTTCAAATATTCCATTTCTACCCCCTTGTCATCATTAAAACACAATTACTTTGAGAAGCCTGATCTGATCAGAACACATTATTATTTTCCTTAATAGCTAGTTTTTAAAAAGCTTATAGTACCAATCAAAAAAATGATAAATTGTAGTATAAAAACACATAAAATGTTAGGATGTAGTCTTTTTTTAAGTTTGTTTATGACAAATGTCAAGAACCATGAAGTGTCAGATTTTACCCTAGTTGCAAGCTAACAAATCAGCTCATTAGAGACAAAAAATAGATTATTTCTCACGGCAATAGCAGTAGCTAGAGTATCAGCATTTGCAACATGGCCCCAAGAGTAATGCAAAGAGGGCCAACGATGCTTGCATATGCAATGGGATGTTACAAAAGAAGAACCCTAAACTTGGAGAGTAGAAATATTTTATTACGGACAGTGAGCTGACCTGATCTTTCCGTAGAAGGGATACTATTTTTGTTATACTGGATGGTAAGTAAATATGTCCTTACTCCAGAGAAAAATACTATCTCTATTTTTCAAGGCTATTTTTATACGAATATCCTTAAATAGTCCAGAAAAAAAAATCAGCCTCTATTTGCAGAAGCACAAGAGACCTTTTGAGAATCGTCTTGAAACTATAACCACCTCTCATTGTTACATTTTCTTAGCCTCTGAAAATTTTTCACATGAGTACAACACTCCATCAGTTATGATGATTAATCTGAACAATAGCAGTCAAATTCTGCCTGCCATCAATTCTTTAAAAAGTTTTATTAAAACACAGCCATTCATGTATGTATTTTCTCTGACTGTTTTCATTCTTTAATAGCAGAGTTCACTATACCTTGACTATCAGCCTATTGCTGAGCAGCTTTTGTGATGAAAAGCATATCACTGTCAGACTTCAAATGGTCTAGAAAAACATATATTAGTATATAACACAAAATACTTTCAAAGGCCACAGTAGTGTGGCCAGAATCAGCTAATCAGACAGGAAAAGCAATTTCATAATCTGAAAAAGTGTTAACGGAAGGGAGGCAACATTATATACCTCCAAGATGTAGGCAGCCTGCCAGAAATGGGTGAGGGCTTCAATACCATGTGACCTGTCTTCCCTTTCTAGAGGACCAGTGGGTTAACTTTTGGCAGGGGTTACAAGTCTTCTACGCAGAAATATCCTCTGCATCAGAAACATAGAGTCCTTTACTTTGTGCCTAATCTGTGATGGTGAATGTGTTGCCATGCCCAGGGTAAGGATGGAACCAGGAAGCACTGACAGCAATCTGGGCAGAGCAAACTTGATCAACAGTGTAATTCCAGCTGTTCATATCAGAGAATGAGCCCATATCATGGGCACCTAGAGAGTGACCCAGACCGTTTCATCAGCAGCTACAATTTGTTTCCATAATTTCCCAGGCCCAAAGAGGTGTGTCTTGAATTTGCCAGAAATAATTTTTCCACACCAGCAGCTAGGACATTGGTTACAACCTACAGTTGGTAAATATATGTTAGTCAAGGGGAGTATCATCCAGAGGCAAGAGAAAAGCCTCGAATTCTGCCCACTGTGCAGAATATTTATGTCCATTTTCAGTTCTATTATAGTTGGTGCTCAGGCTGAACAGCTGAGGGCCCATCCCACAAAGGGATAGCTGCCACTTTTTCACATGAAGCCAAGATGTTATCCGGACTGACTACAGTCCTGAAAATATCATTTCCTTTAGACAAATGAGACTTGTGAAACCCTTCTCACCTTCATAATTGTTGATCCTGAGTTCACTCACCCCAAAATTGGAATATCAGGATACAGAGTCAAAAGCCCTCCAAGGTTCAGGCCTTCAGTTTCAATAAGAGCACAGTAGCAAGCCAACAGGTGCTTTCAAAAAGAGTGTGCATGGTGTCAATATAAGGAAAGTGATGCATCTAAAATAAAGCCCCAAGGGTGCCTCAGGTCGAAGCTGCCTCCCTTTGCCAGAGGCTCAAGATGGAAAAATCACTAGGCACTGAGACTATAGCTTGAGGAGGTCATCCAGTCTGTGGGATCCCAAAAGTATTATTAGTTTCCTACAGATAGATCTTCTTGATCAGAATTCCCTTTGGTACTTATTGAATGGAAGGTACAAGCATATTCACATCAATTTCTACTATATATTCAAATATAGAAGCAACAAAAGCAGCACATTGAATTGTTCCAAAGGGCCCTACCAACTACAAACTTACATTAGTGTCTCTTACCCCACTGTAAACTTTGCCCAGTCAGGTAAGTTGAACCTGGGCTTCCTTCCCGACTCAAGACCAGGTAGAATCATGACATGGACACCTGCATCCAATAAGGTTATACAAGTTCGAGTCTTTCTCCCTGAAGTTCTCTAGCATACTTAACTGGGTGAATATGTCCTTCGATCCCTCTTAAGGATGGGGAGACCTCAGCCTCACCCCTATTCATCTTTCTCCATAAAGAAGCTACAGAGGAGGCAGGAAGGGGCAAGAAGTGATGTAGGGGCTTTATGAAAAGATGCAAAGGGAAAAAGTGGGGTAGCACAGCTCATAGCTCATGACTCAACCAAACAAACTTCCAATGTTCTCATTCTGACCAAAATTCTGTATCAATTGGCAAGATTCTTACGGCTAGCAGCATCAATTTCAGTACTAGAGACCGCTGGACATAACATAACACCCACAGCCACATCGCATTCCCACTGGGGGTGTAAGGGTTATGCCCTTTGCCCAACTCACGCCTGACACAGTAACAACTTTTTTAAGGAATTCACCTAATTCTGGAGCATCTGCAAGCACCACTACCAAAATAACATTCTCTTACATTCTTTCAAGTTTCAATATAAAAACTAGGGGAGTGTTCCAGAGCTGCAGGACTCTAAGAATTTAGTTTAGTTTCTCATTCTTCAGTGGGTCACCTTCATCAGCATCATAAACCCAATTTGGATCAGGAAAACCTCAAGTACTTGTAAATCCCTCATCTATGATTTGCCACAGGAGTTTGTCTCCAAAAAACCTCAAAGAAGCTCAAGAATCTCTTATAATAACCATAAATAATTTTTTAAAAAAAAGAAAGAAAAGTCAGAAGACTTTATTTACATCTCTAAACGGGTCTAAGATTCAGATAATAGACTGCAGGAGGCACAAAGTCATATGATGGCATTTTGGTTGCCATTCTTTTTAAACAAGCATTATATCACCTATCCCTCATCTCTTGGGTAAATGAAGCAAGTGCTAGCCATTTGCCTGGTTTCTGTCTATGTGGTTTCAAATTTGCCTCCTTGACACTCAGTAGTAGTGTTTTTCTATAAATATTATCACGTAGAGGTAAGAACCTTCTGGTCTCCCCAGGGCAAATTTTAATAATACTTGTTACCATGGCGTGGACCTGAGCCTGACCACCAGATTGACAAGATAGTCTTCCTGCCCAGAGGAGAATTAGACACAATCGGGGCACCATTCAGACAGCTGCCTTTGAATTTACTTCTGAGTTCTCAGGCTGCAACACCCTCCCAAATTCATCCTCATTAACACCCATTAAAGTAGAAGATTATTAATTGTCCTGTTGACCATATAGTTTGGTCAAATGTCTGCTATCAGCACATTGCATTGCCTTAAATCAGCCATAAGGATCTCATTCTTCCTCTTTCAGAAGCTCATGTCTCTTTCAGCATCCCATGCTCATCATCAAAACTATCAAGGATTTAGAAGGGTCTGAAATTTTACCATATATGAAAGCTAACAAGAAAGGCAGCCATAGTTTCATGGAGACTGATGAGAAATGTGAGACTCCTGCCTCAGAGACAACATTCAGTCTATTCCTCAAAGCTATTGCCAATATTGAAGTATCTAGAGTATGAGCATTTGCATCACATTCCTAAACCTCAGTTCTTCAGGGTATCGTCAAGAAGGCACATGCTATGAGTTGCATTTTGCATTATAGGAGAGAAACTCCAAGCTTAGGAAATCTAGATCCTTTTAAAAAAATATTTATTTATTTATTTATTGAGACAGAGTCTCACTTTGTTGCCATGCTGGAGTGTAGTGGCACAATCTTGGCTCACTGCAACCTCCGCCCCCCAGGTTCAAGTGATTGTCCTGCCTCAGCCTCCCCAGTAGCTGGGACTACAGGCGCTTGCCACCATGCCTGGCTAACTTTTTGTATTTTTAGTAGAGACAGGTTTTCACTGTGTTAGCCAGGATGGTCTTGATCTCCTGATCTCATGATCCACTGGCCTCAGCCTCTCAATGTGCTGGGATTATAGGCATGAGCCACTGCGCCCAGCCAGGAAATCTGGACCTTTTAAAATGGACAATAAGCATGCTTGCCCCAAAAGGAGACATTATCTTTTTCATACCAGAAAGTAAATAAATCTGCCCTTTGTTTAAGAGAGAGGTATTATCTCTACCTTCCAAGGCTTTTCCCTATATAATCATCATTGATAAGATAGCCTGGAATAAAGGCAGTCAGGGCCTCTGCTCAGAAAATGCACAGAAATGTGAAACACCCATGAATTGTTTCTCAGTTATGTAAACAACTAGTGATGTAGTATTAAAAGGTATATCTCTATATAAGCTTTTTATTGTTATGCTGATATTTTTATTTTTAACACATTTATTGAGGTATTACTGTCATGCAAGGAACTGCACATATTTAGGGTAGAAAGTTTGCTAAGTTTTGATGTATATATATATACATGGAGCCTGACCACCAGATTGACAAGACAGTCTTCCTGCTCGAAGGAGAGTTAAATACAACCAGGGCACCAGGAGCATAATCAAGTTAATGAATATAGGCATCATCTTTAAAAGTTTCTTTATGTCTTTTTTTAAAAAATTCTTTTTTTACAACATCAGATGACTTTTATCCAAAGCAGATGAACTTAACTGAATCACCAATATCTCCTTTAAGGTAAAAATTATATTTCTACCAGACAAGGCACGATAAATGATTCCTGGTGGAGGTACGGATATGTTTTATGGCATAGTTTGAGCTAAATGGTTGCACTAAAAGAAATTACGAAAGTTTTCTATCATTACTCTCAATGTCATGCAGATAAGACATTTAAAATTGCCACCGAGTCTCACTTTAGTCAATGGAGATTTTCATTCTGAAAACTTACCTATCAAATATGATCTTACTGCAGGATTTAAGTAATTGCTGAAATATAAGGCTTTCAGTTTCTTTCAACAGGTGTCCTGCCTACCTCTTTCCTTAGAGTTGATTTCTAAAAATCATAAGTGGTTCCATTATATTATTTTGAGGTAAATGAGGATAACTTAAATGTTCTTCTCATCTTTTAAAGAAAGATGCCCTTGTTATGTTTTTGCGTTTTCCAAAGTAAAGATTTTATTTCCATAGTCTTTGGAATATGGAAATAAATTATATGGAACATTATTACAGTTACATGTTACATTAAGATTACATGAAACCATAGCTAAACAAAATAAAACTCTTATATACATGTTTCATCATATTATAAATCAAGTTTTACTTTACTTAAATAGTAAAGAACTAATAGGCTATACCTTGCATCACTCACCAGGAAGTAAAGCAGATCTTACCGAAAAATCGATGCCTAAAAATTATTTAAACTGGAATTTCATTTGCAATGGTCCTTTAAATAAATCCCTATACAAGAGAAAAACTTCAGTAGCAATATGTAAACATCTGCAGTTTGGTGCCCCAATGGGAATCAACAGGATCATAATTAAAGAATAATAAAGAGCACACAAGTTATATATTCTAACATCTCGTGTCTGTTTTTAACATGCAAACTACACAGCAAATAAAATCTGTTTTTACATTCATATTTATCACAGAGTTAATATTTTTGTTGGTATTTTGGGGGACTCATAAAACAAAGTAATTTTAAGACATTTGATTTTTTTAAGTATGCCTTAAAAGTTAGAGATATATTCCAGGAACTTGAACCTCACTGCCTTTGAAATATACCACAAAGATGCATTAATGAAAGAAATATTAATACATTTTTACACAATGGCCTGAAAAATGGTTAGAAATGCAGGAAATAAATGATAAATATTCATTATTTTGCTATCTTAAGCAATAACAGTTTGATAAGAAGAACTGAAAGATTTTCTGAAATTAGAATAATATTTCAATAGGTTAGATAAATATCACTATCAAGAATGTGTTTGAGCAGGCATAAAAATATTTTATTGGCCACAGAAAATTTAATGAAATTCCCATGCTTGAAAACTAGCAATTTGTAAGCAGGTCATCATGGAAGAGGATATTGGGGGATGACCAAAATCTTCCTACAATACTCTGGCATTCTGAGCCCCTTTTAAATCACATTCTTTTTCCTCTCCATTCTTTCTTTGCTATCTTTATTAGTCCATTTTCACACTGCTATAAAGAACTACCTGAGACTGGGTAATTTACAAATAAAAGATGCTTCATTGACTCACAGTTCCACATGGCCAGGAAGGCGTCAGGAAACTTAACAATCATTGCGAAAGGTGAAGGGAAACAAGGCACCTCTTACATGGCAGCAAGAGAGAAAGAATGAGGAGGGAACTGCCAATCACTTTTAAACCATCAGATCTCCTGAGAACTCACTATCATGAGACCAGCATGGGGGAAACCACCCCCATGATACAATCACCTCCAACCAGGTTCCTCCCTCGACACCTGGGGATTACAATTCAAGATGTGATTTGGGTGGGGACATAGAGCCAAACTATATCACTATCTTACTTCATTAAGAGCAGTATGTGTTAATTAAACACTATGGGGAATTTTTAAACTTCTTGGTGAAATTACTCACTCTATGCCTATGTATTTGGTGGGTCTGCCCACATATTACACTCTTCTGACATCTCTATTACCATCATTGTTCTACTTATAAATTCTCAGCAGACACTATTATAATCGTGAGCATTGGGCTTATTCCCCCAACCAGTCCTTTTCCATCCTCTTATTTATCCCACCCAATTTAAGTCCCACAGCTCGATCTTTAAAATAGGACTCAGCACAGAACGTTGAACCAGCAAGATCCTTCTTTAAGGAAATATGACTGGAGATACATTTACCTACCTGTATCCTAACCATGAATTCAGAAATCAGAGAGATAAAAAGGGAATGCAGGAGGAGATAGACAGTGGTGATGGTTACACAACATTATGAATATATTCAATACCTCTGAACTATACACTTAAAATAACGAATATAGTAAATTTTACGTTATGTATATTTCACAACAAAAAAATTGAAAATATTGTGGCAGGGACATTGGATTTGTAGTCGATTAGAATTTAATTCAAATACTTGGCTCTATCCATTTCTGATTTATATAGCAAATTATTTAAGTTCACTGGGCATAATATTTCTCAACTATAAAATAGAGATAATAATTTTATCTACCCCACATGGTTCTTGTGAGAATTAAATTATAAAATGCAAGTTATGGTATTTGTTCATAGTAAATATCAAATAAATGTTATTAATCTAAACTTAAATCCGTTTTATTAATCATTAATTATTGCCTGTGTTTGGTGTGTTTTAGGATTTTATAAGTTTTTTTTTCTTAATCTGAAGCCAAGTTTTCTCTAGCATGCAAATGTTATACAGTTGCAAAGGTGGTCTTCCTAAACCAGAATCATTACCACATTCAAAATACTTTAGTTGTTTTCTGTTTCCATCCTTTCTAACCTCATTTCCCAGCTCTCAATCTTACACATATATTAGGCTCCAATCAAGCCAGATTGGGACTGAGATCAACAAGCAATTCCCTGAAAAAGCCTCTCATCTTTCTCTCCTCCCCAACCTGACACAGTGTCACCTCTAATCAGACTGCCTCCTTGGCCCTCTTTCTTTTCTACCTGAACAAGTCTTATTCATCCCTCAAGCTTCAGCTCAATGAAATCCTTAGAAATCCTTCCAGGACTTCTGCAAATATCAGTGTTCCCATATCATTTAATTCATATTGCTATTACAGGGTCTGTCTAGTTGCTGTATTTCTTCAAGTGCCTGTTCACACACTTGGCTGTGGTCCACTGGTAGGCAAAAAGCTATTGATTTCTTTGTTTCCCTACTACCTGACACATATTTGGCATTCAACACATGAAAAATGAATAAGTGAAAGGATTGGATTCTATTGGGAACATGAACAAATAAACCTGTAAGTGATGAGCACAACCACACAGAGAAGATATTGCCCAACAAATTTTCCACTTTTGAACTGACATAGATTAAGACACTTTCTCCAGAAAGCCTCCATTCAAAGGTGAACACATTACATTGGAGGGAAAATGTACTAAACTATTACGATATTTACATGAATTTGTTTAACCAAACAGCAAGTGTTAGAACAGGATTCTAAGGGTTTCAAACAGAACTTTTTATGGGGCATATGTTGCCACAGAAAAATCCAAAGCAGACACTGCTGCTTAGGGAGAGAAAGAAGAAACGCAGGTGGACAACCATAGTGGGTGGCTCTAGACAGGTTACATCTGAATTGATGTAAAATAGAAATGACAAGATGAGAAATCTGAGGAAAATCAGATACAGGACCTGCACCTACAAAAACACCTGTCTGGTAAACAAAAATTTTTTTTTTTTTTCTAGAGAGGGTTTCCGTTTAGCCAGATGGTCTCGTCACCGACCTTGCTGAGATTACAGGCGTGAGCCACCGCTCCCAGCCAAGACAAACCAATTTTAACTCTACTAACATCAAATTTTGTTAAGAAAGTAAATGCACTAAAAATAAAAATCATTTAGAAGATTAAATATAAATTATGCTTTGGATTTTCCATGCTATTGCTTCCCATATGTAGCATGAATAGCTCAGAGCTAGTACAGAACTATCACACCAAATGAAAACCTAAGAAACTCACCAAGTCCTGAGAGAACCACAGCTAAGTAACATGTTAAGCACTCTTTCACTGCTCTTACCAAAAATGCATACAAAAAAAAGGTTACTCCCATTTATAAAAACAGAATTTTTACAGAAAGAAAACTGCATGAAAAATAGACTCTTTTATGTTAAACCAGTGTTATTTATCTTCATTGCTCATAGTGAGGGCTAGGTTAGGACAAAAGAACTGAGACCAACAAGACCCAGTGGCCTCACAGGCAGAGATATATTGGCACTGCTACCCACAGCGCTCAGGGAGGGAAGCTGAGAAGTTAACTCTGACACCAGGGAAAAAGGGAGTCACTGAGAGGAGTAGACCCAGCATGCAGTAAGGAATCACACTGCTCCCATAACCATACTTGAGGGAAATAGCTTTACAATAGAGTGCAGACATATCTCAGAGCATGAGTTTCTTTTCCATCATTGTTTTGATAGAACTTTATATGAGTAAAATGCCTGACTCTCAGCTTTAAAATATTCCTCCCAAGAATGCTTATAAAAAATGTAACAGTTTTGATGCTGTGGTAGATTGCATAACTATTCACAAAAATGTACTGCCGTTCCTGTGGGGAATTAAACATTCTCACCCCGTTAAATGCACGGGCAGCATGTGACTTGCTTTAGGCAACGAAACGTGGGAAGGAACAGGTATTCAAGCTGAAGCTTTAAGAGCAATGCATGCTTTGTCACTCTGTCTCTTCTGCTTCCATAACAATTGCCAATTTTCAAGCGAAGTTTCTTAATTAGCCTAGATCCTGGGGTGAAGGTGACATGGAACAGCGCTGTAGCCAACCAGTGATTGACATGCAACATGAATAAGAGATAAGTTTTTGGTTTTTCTTTAAGATGCTGAGACTGGGAGGATTGGTTGAGATTACTGCATAACCCAGCTCATCCTAACTAGTAGAGCCATTTCTCAGACTGCAATGTGGCAGGCCAAAGGGAAGACTGCTTGGTTTATAGGTTTGTAATACTCTGCCATATGGGTGACAGCACCATCAGGAAATGGAGTCATTAAAAATGGAGGGATAGGCACTTTGTTCTTAAATAGCTAGGATTTCTAAAACTACAGCTGATATCCATTTAAATTAAAGTTAATTCTCAACATAAAAATAAGTTGTATCCCAAAAGATAATTTTAGGTCAGAATGCCTCTCACAAAGGAACCTGCTATAAATGGAAATTAAAATCCTACGCTAGTCCTTTATTACTTAGTTTCTAAAAGTTAATATTGAGTTGCTTTAAGATTAAAAAGGTAAGTCTGAGTCTTAGACTCCATAATCATGTGAGCCAATTCTTTACATCTCTTCATTATATAGATGATTATATAATAAAGATTATAATAATTTCTTTAAAATAGACTATTACATGTTATATAAGAAATTATTATATAATAGTTAGACAAGGTTTATATCATGTTTAACCAAATAATTAGGATATAATAATACTGTTATTATATAAGAATCTCTTCTTGATATCATAAAGAGATGTAAGGAATCAGCTCACACGATTATGGAGGCTAAACCTAAGACCCACAGTCAGCGAACTAGGAACCTAGGAATGCCGATGGCATCAGTTCCAGTCTAAGTCTAAGTCTGAAGGCAGGAGATCTACGTTCCAGCTCAAATACCGTCAGGCAGAGACAAAGAATTCTTTCTTACTCAGCCTTTTATTCCATCCAGGCCCTCAATAGATTGCCTCAGCCCACTCACATTGGAGAGGGCTATCTGCTTTACTCAGCCTACCAATTCAAATGTTAATCTCATTCAGAAATATGCTCACAAACAACCCAGAAATAATGTTTAACCAACTATCTGGGCACCCCATGGCTCCGTCAAGTCAACATATAAAATTAAACTTCATAACTTGTAACATTGTTTCTTGAGATCAACTAGAAATTACGGCTTAAAAGCCAGAACACCAACATATACGTCCCAAATATCACCGGGTCAGTAACAGGAAACATGTTTTTATTTAATGTTTGTTTTTATGTTTTATTTTATATTTTTATAGGTATTTATTTTGTTTATAGATTTCATTTCATATTTTTTTCTGTCTCTGTTTTGGCCCTGGAACAAGAGCAGAGACTCCCTGTGTACAAATCCTCACCTGCTTATGGGAGTATCAACTTTTTTCGGTTTCACAGATTCTAATAGTGTCAGCAAGCAGTGACAATTTAATTGGAAAGTAAAGAGGAATAGAAAGTTTCCCTGATAACATTGCATTAGTTATCTATTTCTATATAACAAATTACCCCAAAGCTTAATAGTATACAGTGATAAACATGTATCATCTCACACAGTTTCTCTGGGTCAACAATCCATTTTAGCTGGGTGGTTTTGGCTCAGAATCTTTCATGAAGTTGCAGTCAGCTTGTCAGCCCAGGTTACCGTGATGTGAAGGATTGACTGGGCTGGAGGATCTACTTTAAGGTGGCTCACTCACATGCCTGAAAAATTAGTGCTAGTTGTTTGACCCTTGGTTTTTTGGCACATGGTTCTCTTCATGGGGACCCTTGAATGTCCTGCTCAAGCTGGCTTGAGTAGCCTGCTTTCCTCACAAGTAATACAAGAAATATCAAGCCATGATTTTTAAGACTTTGCCTCTAAACTCACATACTGTTATTTCCACATGGTCTTGTTAATTACACAGATCAGCCCCATTCAGTAGATGGAGTAGGTGACATCAACTGTGAATATCAGGATGCAGGGATTCTTAGAAGTCATCTTGGACGTTAGCTACCATATTTATATTTTCCCCACAACTTATAGAATATCCTGGTCACTGGCTTTTATCATTTATTAAATTCAAGTCTGTAACTTTAGCTTATATAAAACTCTGACCAACATAATTCCAGATTTTACAGATGTCAAGATGTCTCTCAAGATCTCTGTAAAATCAAGTAAAGAGATCATATTTTAAAATTCAGTTACATTTAAATGACAGGTAATAGAATAATTATTAAAATTTATTTAATATATTTAGCTTTGTCATTTTCCCTGTGGTATGATTCACTTAGTACCAAAAATAAATATCCAAAAGGTATTACCATCATGTAAATCTTCTTTTCTCAATTTCTATATATTCCTTGTCATTCATATCCAGTAGGGTCATACAGGTAAGGCCTAAGAGTAGTAAAAGGGCAGTGTAAGAAAAATTCTATTATTTTAATCCAACAAAACAGATGTTATTACATTGACAATGTGATCCTAGAAACATTTTAAGAATAAGCCTTTGTTCAAAAGCCTAAATAAAGCTTTCAAAGATTTAATTCCAAGTGCTAAGGTTTATTTGCAGATTTTCATTGTCTTTTATATTAATTGTTTCAAGTCTTGACAAACCTAATTGAGAAGTATTTGCTAACATCCTTCACATCGTTCTTTCAGTCAACAAGTATTACCAACCATGTCAAGTAAGATATAGTCTCTGCATTCAGGACTGTACAGTCTAATAGAGGGAGACAGATATACAAGTAAATATACTTCTAATACACCCCAAGCATGATCAAGAGCTTGAGTGTCACACTAGCTTTGATACATAAATCTTGCTAGTTCCAAGTCCCACTTGTTCACAAAGTAAATGTAGTCCCTTGAGAATCCCTTCCTTCATCCTCATCAGCAACAAAATTTGTCTGTGAAACCCAGGAGTTTGCTTCATGCACTCATGAATATGTGGAGGTTCTTCCTGCCACAGGCCTCTGCTGCCCTTAGCTATTCCCTCTGGGTTGGCCTTAAGTGCTACAAGTTCTCATCTTCCACTTTCTCTAGCCTTCCCTCTTCTGGGTTTCACCCACCACCCCATGTTAACTCAGAGTTCTCATTCCTCACAGATCTCTGTGCCTAAGGCACAGACCCATCTCAATTTACCCCAGTCCCCATGCTATCCAACATTTTGGCTATTTCTTGTAAAGGGGGAGGGTGGTTTGCAACCTGTGTTACTCTCTATTATTCTTAATAAAAGACTCCATTTCCAAGTCCCTTTAGTCCAAAGCACCACAGGCCTCTTCTCAGGACCTTGCTATGTCACACCTCACTCTATGCCACCTCAGCCCACCTTCTGAAACTTTCCACAACTCCTTCTATACCGGCTCCTTCCATTTGCATATAGGCATGCCAAAGCGTCTTCAGTGTTCCCTGTACCTGACTCTCTGTAGGAAAAGCATAATCTATATTTTTTGAGAAAGATATCTACACTCAGTGTGCCTAACTCCTTCTTTCACCCTCAATTACCCTTTCATTCTATTCTGGTATTTGCATCTGCAATTCCATGAAACTACTAAGGTTAAGGTCATCAGTAGCCCCCTTGTTGTCAAATCCAATGGAAACATATTTCTCATTGTCCAGTTGTTCTGCATCGAGTGCTTCCTCGCCCGCTCCACATACTGGGTCTCCATTCCAAACCAGGTCTTCTAATGACCTACTGTGATATGGAGTTATTTCCATACAATAAGGAAAGCTGTGTGGGACTTGGTTTAGTTCCTGGCTGCAAAGCAGGAACTTTGATCGTTTTCTTATGAGGCACCCTGCTTGTTATGAGCCACAGCTTCAAGGAGCAATTGTAGCCATTTGGATATTTTGGCCATCTGGGTTTTTCAGCTTCTATGAGCAGAGTGCTGTACTCCAGTCCCTAGTTTTATGCTGTGAGTCTGGTTTTAGTCCCCGATCTCACATAAAAACATGTAAGACTATTATCCACAGAGACCAAGTTCCTGCTGCCACTTCCCTGCTGCTGGGTCCATAGCTCAGCAGCCCTGTGGCATTTTCCCCATGTTATATATGTACTCTGTGTCTGGTCTGTAAAAATATCCATCTCCTTTTTGACCTGAGCCTTGACTTTCTGGTATTGTCCTTTAATATACGATTAGCATTAGTGTATAATGTTATCAGAAAGGGTGTGGAAGCATGATATATTACGAAGACATCTCCCACCATTTCTTAACTTCACAGGATTCTGGTGTGGATAAAACCCTACAAAGGAGAAATCGTTTGTGAGCAGTAAGGTCTATACACATGTTATTTAGTAATAATAAGCACAGATACTCAAGGAATCAGGAAGACAGTTTATTAAAACACGCTGGTTTCTCCCCTTTCACACCTAATCTGAGACCCAGGGAGGAGATCCTAGAGGAAGGCGGCACAGGCACTGAGGGGCTGCCTAAGGGAAAGCTTGATGGACAACCGCCAGCGTTAACCGAGTGTCAGATATTTTTAAAGCTCTTTACAAATACTACCTGATTTAGTTCATTATTCTTCTTCCCATTTTATAGATGGGGTACAGAATACTTAAGCTACTTGCTCAGGATGACCCAGCTAATAAGAATCCGTCTGCTGGAATGTGAGCTCCTAGCTCATGCAGGAAGTTGTTTCTACAGCAAGAAGGGGTAGGTCTTAGGTAATGATGGGTGGAATGAAACACTGTATTTCCTTTTCACAGAGCCCTTTCAATCAGCCCCTTCTCTTAAAATATCCCTGGGTGCTTGAGAAGCGAGAAGAATCTGCTTGCTTGGCAAACGTTTGTATCAGCGAAGAAGATAGGTTGATGGTAACTCTATAGTAATGGGGATCCAAACAGTTTCCTTTGTTTTCAATAATTGCTCATTTATTCTAGTATAGATAATCGAGTCAACTATTCTCACTTGCTTGAACTCCTTCAAAACATCTGATGAGCTGTTTTCAAACGGAAGAGAATCCTGACAAGTAAACCATTCTCTTTCCTACTTAAAGAGCTGAAGCCTAGAGGATAGTCAGGGGGAAATGAAAACTGTGAACTCACACCACTGTTTGAACGGCCATTCCAATTAAAAAGTGCCCTAGGATGGGTGCGGATCTGGCCACCATGCATGGCAGACATAAGACCTCTGCTGGGAGCGCCTGTAGAGTCATTTTGGCAAGGCATCCTCCCAGAGCCAACCGATCAATAGGCATCTGTCACCTTTTTCAAAGTACAGCAGGAACTGAAGACGCTGAAAAACAGCATCCTTCTCAACAAGACCACATTAACCCAAACCACAACAGCACCGGTGCCGGCTCCAAGGAAGGCAGCCCTCCTGAGGGGACATCGGTGATGAGCAATGTGATGGAGAGGTTTGGAATTGCTTCACCCACAATTTAGAGGAGCACTTCAGGGCCCCGCCGGCCCAGCCATTGTCTCTATTTTTCAGAGATCCTTTATATGGCTCAGTGGGTCATCAGACACATCTCATGCCCAGGTATAAACAAAAGGCACGGAAAGATAAGGGAGGGAGAGACTTCACAAAGTGCCCAGCTTTACATCAAAGCTCAGTCCTCAGGTAGAGGGCTAAATCAAAGGCTTTCAAGTAAAGCTAATATGTGAAACTTTCATTTAATAGAAGTGCAAATTTGAAAGAAAAAAAAACTAGAAAAGAATCAAAAGTTAAACACAGAGTAGAGGGAGGAATAATGAGGGGCCATAAGCCACTCATAAGTAGTGATTGTCAATATAAGACACGACTCAGTAGCTCCCTCTTAAGAAGAGATTAAACTTTGCATCCTCTCAAAGCATGGAGAGAACGACATCCCCCTACCTCCATTCTCTGTCTTGTTCCTTTGTCTCCTCATTCCACACATCATTTCTAAGCTACAAGGCCCCCATATTTCCACCTGCAACCATGTCCTAGCACCACATTTTTTAAAGGGTAGTAACTTCTAGGTTCGCTTACTAAGCGCTTGAAGTATCCCAACACCACCCAACATAAAAAATATTAAAGCCATGTAATGCGTTGGTGGGAAGAGAAGGTAGTTTGTATTTATGATAGTTCCTAGCGAAGTGGGGCTAAGTAAATATTTACCAAATTCACTTTAGTTTGTTTGCTCTTCTCATACACATACCCCCACAATGCCCATTTGGCTGGGATAATGTTTTGAAATACTGGTTTGCTATTACTTTTTCTCCCTGTACTTTTCTTTTTGTTCTCTCTTTAATTCAAGCAGGCAACTAGACTGTGCTCTTTACTCAAGATAAATATGGAACAAAGAGGACAGCAGCTTACAATTTTTCTATTATCTTCCAAAGCCTGATCTCTGGAGTTTTATAGAGGGGATTAAAAGTAGAGGATCCCCAAACATTGACAGTGTATTAGTCAGAAACATGAAAAGAAAAAGATTTCCTCCAAGGGGAAAAAAATACAAGGGATTTCTTCTGGGTGGAGAAGAGAGAGAGAGAAAGACAGAGACAGAGAGAGAGACAAAGAGAGAGAAAGAATTCTGTGGGTCTACAGAATATGGAAGAGCCGATCAGTAAAACCATCAGGGTAGGCAGCAAAGCCCCTGAAAGGTAAGAACTGTATGCAGTAGAAAGGCAGACAGGAACACAGAGAGCCTTGCTGAAGATTGTGGAGACTCAGTAAGCCTCCGGACAAGCTTTGTAAACAAGGATGATAAATATCTCATTGACAAGCAGCTTAAGAAAAGGCTGTGGATCCTGCAGGCTCACTCCTTTCCACCTTCTGTGATGTGGCTGGAACTATGGGAGACACTGGAGGACTCTCTCTGTCTCTCTAGTTTGAGGTGAACTCCTGCTCTCCTTCCTCTTGGATGAGACACTGTCTATATCTGCAAATCTTCTCTGGACTCTGGGGTTAAATCTTGAGGGAATAAGTGAAAGGAAATGTTAGGCACGCGACTTTCTGCTGGTTATTCCGCTACATCCATCCCCTGAGACTACAAATACAAAACAGCACGTTATCCATTAGACACCTTGGAAAGAAAAATGGAAAATACAAGAAGAATAGAAGATAAATATCTCCATATGTTATCTCAGCCATATTCTTTCCTAAATAAACATCTTATGTCTTTCAAAATCAAATGCACTTTTCCTAAATGTTACTCCTGCCAGCTCCAGTACTCCCAGCCTCTGCTTCTTACATTCTCGGCACCTGGGGTAGGCGGGTATCTGCTCCAGGCTCCCTAAGGTCAAGTAGATGAGCCTAATGTGGCACATTTCTCTCCTTTCCAGAATGTGTATGCATGGTTTGTGTGTGTGTTGGGGATAGAGAGGGGGCCACGCGATCCCTACTCGGGAGATTCTTCTCCCTGCCAGCACTGATTCCATACAACAGAGAGTTCAGCCACAGGTGATGGAGGCCCAGACCCGGACTGCATATTCCTCTCATGGAGCCAGATAAATTCAGTGCTGACCAGCTGTCTTTGGCCAAAAAAAAACCCTGCTCCGATTGGTTAGAGATGGAGAGCTGATTCTCCAACTCATGTCTCTTCTTTACCACTGTGGCCATCTCCCCCTAGCTTTACTTTTGCCTCTATGATGAGGTAGAGTGGTAATAAATGAATGAAGAAAATTCTCCCCTGTCTAACCTTAGCACCCTACTAAAAATGTCAGAGGTCCCAGTAGGAAGTAATCCCCTTGGGTTCATTTGGAATCTCACTGGGTGCCAGAGGAGAAAATTCCTGACTATTTAGGATTCTTTCAATGTGCAAAATACATCCATTTCTTCAGTCTTACAATAATCACTAAAAATTTCAGAGAAAAAAAAATCCCTGCCTTCATAGAAAAATTCTCCATCTTCTCCAGTGTCTCTTATAACAAGTCTCAGGCAATTAAATGTATTATTAACATTAAATTAATCCACTATTAAGTTCAAAAGGGCTAGACATCAGAATCGTAAATATGTTAGCTAAGATGTTTAGTTATTAATCTTTATGATTATAAAGGAAAAGTATTCTTAAGTGATAGCACTCAGACTGCCAGATAATTTCAAACTAGTGCTTTAAAGTCAGAAAAAATCTGATTTAGAGCTAAAAATTAAAGGGGAAAAAAGAAAAAGGAAAATCTTCCTCAGACATTCCCCAACCTTCTCTCCCCAAGCTTCTACTTTAATTGCAAACACTGCTGTGAGAACTATCAATTTCAGTCTTTTTCTCAACCAAAAACACTTTTAAGCCAAAGTAAAGTTAACGCAAGCGAGAGGGGAAAGGTTAAAAACATTCCTTCTAATATTAAAAGCCATGTTGAGAACATACTTTCAAAACAACTCCTACCTAAACTCACTTGTCTCAACCAACAGAAAAAAAAAAAAGTTTGATTTTGAAGTGCTACAAGCAAAACGAGCTTCCTCTCATGTTTCTTGTTTGTATGTGTGCACACATACCCTGCCTTATACCAGCAAGGATGTGGAGACATTCCACAAAAAAACTTTATTCAGTACAAGTCCACAAAATGTAATAAAACCAAATTTCAAAATAGGAATAAATTGGGGGGAAAAAGAAACATGACAGTAAGAAATATAAGATGAACCCATAAATGAGATTAGCCTTAAAAGAAAAAAAGGCATATCAAAAGCCTGTTCATTTGTCAAAAATAAGCCAAACACTGGGAATTACATAAGTCACACCAAATAGGAAAACATGAACAATTGCTGTACATGCTTCTTGGTGTTCAGAAGATGAAACCCACCAATTCCATAGAAGAACAAAAAAAGATAGTTTCATGTAGATCTGAGAGACAGTAAATTGTGTAAGATGGTAAACAGCACCATTAACAACAGCCTAACAAATGTGGCAGTGTGTCTTATAGGACTGTTTCCTTTAACACCTTCAAAGTAACCCAGTGATGTAATGTCAAAGTGCAACTTAGCAAAAGCATTTCTACAGGGGAGACCAGGAATGGAATGAGGTTCCCAGCTCTCTGCTTCTCTGGTATGAGCCAAGGACTGATTTTTGGAATGAACACTAAATCCTTTGGGCAAACCTGCATATATACTCCTTCTCTCAATCAAAGTTTTCAGTAAGTATTGCACAATGATGAGCTCAGATAATGCCTCTTTCAAGTACCTATATTGTTATTATTCTATGTTACAGGCTAACCGCAGCTCCTTTGACTTTAACGGCCAGCCATGCCAGGGTAAGTTGCCATCCTCTAACGGAACCGAGGTGCTTAAAGAAGATTTGACCTGAAGGCAATGCCACTTCTGCACAGTTGCGGCCAAAGGAGTAGCTAAGTGCCCTCCCTTGAGAACTAAGTGCCCTCCCTTGAGTTCTAAGTATTGCTTCGAACTACCTTTGTTTCAACCAGGAGTACTGGTGCCTCTGTTTATATCATAATCAAATTATCCTACAACAAAAACTATCATCTTCATTTATAAGTTGGAAGAAAACAAAATCCTCCTAGAAATATAAACATATATGCCAAGGAGCACTGCTGCATATCTACAAAAAGAGAAGTTGACACATGTATACAAAAGTTACAAAATCCTTAGTGAATATCAGGATTCCAATATCCATGACTCAGTGCAATGAATTTGCTAGGGAGCCTAAATTAAATTGAGGGTCATCTTAGGCATCAGTCTTCCAAAAAGCCTGCGCTGAACCCAAATGATAAGACTATCCTGAGATGTTAAAACAGCACCTGTAAATACCCTCTCACAGCATTTATTACCCTGTACATAATTGCCCACTTACTCTTTGTATTAGTTACGATGCATTCAACTTGAAGTAACAAAGACTTTAACCAATAGTGATTCAAGTAATAAGAGTTTATTTTTCTCAAATAAAAGTAAGTTTGCAGATAAGAGACTGCAGGTATTAGTTCAGTAACTCAATGGTGTCTGCACTTCTCTGGGCATTTCCTTCGTAGTCACTAGGTCCCTGCCAATGATTTACGTCCACATTTAAGACAGAAACAAAGGGGTAAAGGAGAGGAGAATGGATGGTGCTATCAGTGGCTGTTTCCTTTACCAAGGCAACAAAATGTTTCCAGAAATCCTCCCAGAAATTTATTTCATCTTATTTCTCTTTGGCCATAATTGAGTCAGGTGGCCAGCACTCACTTCAAGGAAGGCTGGAGAAGTAGGTGACAGCATGACCATAAATGGCTTAGAGTCTCAGTCTTGGACTAATCATGATACACCATGATACACCATCTGGGAGTGGGAACAGGATGGGGCAAGAAAGACATGCAAAGTAAATATCGACTTTGAAACTAAAAGGCTTATTATGCTTCTCTATTTCTTAAATTAAATGTAAGCTTCTTGAGATTATATCTATTTCACTATTTTACTCCCCCAGAGCCTGGCACAGTGCCTAGCTCACAGCAAACACTCAGTGAGTAACAAAGGAAAGAAGGAAGGAAGGAAGGAAGGAAGGAAGGAAGGAAGGAAGGAAGGAAGGAAGGAAGGAAGGAAGGAAGGAAGAAGGAAGGAAGGAAGGAAGGAAGGAAGGAAGGAAGGAAGGAAGGAAATTTTAACTTGCCAGCTATCTATCAACACAGTTAACACTTGTGTAAGGATATGAGATCAATATTTATGCGTAGACTGAACACACCTGCATTCCGAAATGAAAATATTCTACTCCTCTTTATTCCCAATTTAGGCATTCAGTAAACAGTGTTACTGATGATGATAATGCTGAAAGTTTCTACAAGACACTTCTGTGCAGAAAATAACAGTGCTGATATCAAAATATTAATAAATGTTAAAAGTAGGTAGATTTATTGGCTCCATGAATACACAAAGGCTTGTCCATTAAATAGGAAACTGATAAGAACCTTGTCCTTCAGAGCCCAAAGAGGCATATGATCATTAAAGTTCATGAAATCAGGCCTTGTAAACTCAATTCTCTAAATAAATTGTTTAGAAAAAACTCCAAACCAAAGAATGATCATCTGTCTCTGAAAAAGTGGGGAAAAAAGTATAACTGTGAGGCACATAATTTGTAGAAGCAATCAACAAAATGCAAGCTTTATATTGGATTTAAACAAGAGTTCCCATGGAAGTTAAAGGAGTGTTCTTTACGGATTTAATTAAAATGCTGCATATGAGACCTTTCTAATCTTACTGTGCTGCAACTGTATTAAGACACTCACATCAAAATATTTACATTTAAATATTTTATAATATCACACTTTAAAATATTAATGATGCCACAAGTAATCAGTGACATTTCTATAGCCTTTTCTGTAGTAAGTTTGCAAGAAAATAGCAGTCTAACCGTGTTATCTCTAGTCAGCTATTTGAAATTCAGCTTAGTAAAAACACCAGCTTGCCCGTTTCTACAATTCTAACGAAAACTCCTCTAAGAACTTAACTTCTTGCTATTACAATTTGTTCTGATTCTGGTCTAGACAGTGGCACCAAAGGGAGGAAAAAAAACTGCTCTTGAGTTGTTAATTGCCACTACTGAGTTTAAATGCACTCCTTTTCAAAGAGATAGTTTTATTGAAAGGTTTCATTAAAAATATGAGAAAGGTAGCTGTAAAACATAACAAGTGAACGAGTCAGTGTTATTGCTGTGTTCCTTACAGTGAAGGGATCTTTACAGATACCTAAGTGCTATTTAGAGACAGATGATGTTTCAAAATATTGCATTTGTATATAATAATAGCCTTTGTAATTATAAGATTCATTTCTTAATTTTTTTTACTTGAAGGCATCAGAGAACTGCTACTGCTCTATAGTCACAGCTATAACCTTTTTTCTCTGCTTTCTTTTTTCTTGTCACGGGCCAAAAAAAAGGCAACTGAGGAAGACATGACTCAAACTCTCATCTCTATAAAATGTCAAGCACAAGTTTTGCAGTGATGATAAATAGAGCACAGACAAGAAAAGTTGGCAGCACCACCTTCGAATATGAAAGATGATTATTCCATTCTTTGTTCCTTAGAGAAGCTAATTATTAGAGCTAATCATAAAGGAAGTTAATGACTAGAGGAATGGCAGCCAGGTGACGGAGACTCCAAAACCTGCAAACTCCAGCATAAATTTGCTAAGGGATTTCAGATGCATCCAGCTATCAATTTCTCTACTGAGAAAAAATAAAGCCATCATATTTACACAATACTTTGAGAAGTACTGAAGATACATTATTATGCTACCTGCATGTGGAGTTAATTATGGAAGGATAAAATAGTGATAGTCCCAGGTTTGGGGTTGAGATAGGAAACATACAGTTATGTGATGAAATAAATTCCTTTTGGCAGGGGATTTTCTGACTTGCAAATAAAGACCATATAAAATAATGATGACTCACTCAGAGATATTTTTTAAAAATTTAAGTCTCTTCTGAGCAATCTATACCAATGACGAAGCAGAAACTTCTTTCTGATCATTCTAAGTCAGTTCTCAATGCTGTTTCTAATTGCTAAAAGAATTAACCCTTCTGATACTTCTGTCCATGTATTGCAAGTTTTTTCTCTTTTTCTCCTTGAAGAATATGTTTCTTAAAGAAAATTTCTTTTTCCTTTCTTGGAATTCAAAACTTTTATCACACAGCTAACTGTCCTGATGATACCAGAGGTCAGGTCAGCATGCATATGTTCCTTCCTATAGAAGAGAAATGTCTACTGCATTTCTTTAAAATATACTTAATTCATATTGAACATATTTGATATGGTTTGGCTCTGTGTCCCCACCCAAATCGCATGCCAAATTGTAATTCCCAGTGTTGGAGGAGGGGCCTAGTGGGAGGTGATTAGATCATTCAGGCAGTTTCTATTGTTTCAAGCACCATCCCCCTAGTGCTGGTTGTTCAAAAGTGTGTAGCACCTCCCCTTACTCTCTCTCTTCCTCCTTCTCTGGCCATGAAAAGACGTGCTTTGCTTCCCCTTTACTTTCAGCCATGATTGTAAGTTTCCTGAGGCCTCCCCAGTCATGCAGAACTTTAAGTCGATTAAGCTTCTTTTCTTCATAAATTACCCAGTCTCAGGTAGTTTTTTACAGCAATGTGAGAATGAACTAATACAATATTTAGTGTGTTAAAACATATTTTACTGAACTTCAAGTAGCAGGATTTTTAGTTTTTTTCTAAACATATCATTCAAAAAATTGGGAAGATAGGCTTGACTTTTCGAATCACATAATCTAAACTAGTAAGATAAAAGGCAGAGACACCAATATGATAAAACACATAAACCTGTTCTTTTACCCCAATCCACCTTTATTCATTGAGCCTCAACAGTAGATGACATTTTACAGAACATGCATGACTTTCTTCTCTGTATTTCAGAAATTTGCATTCTAAAGCCCAATGTCCCACAGCAATCACTGTCGAAGCACAAAAACAAATTGCCTGAAATAACTGGACAGTTTAGCTGGATCAGTGTGAATACTTCTAGACAGATGAGTGACATTTCACTTAGCTTTAGATGTGGAGATCCAAATTTAATAAATAAAAAGCTTTCAAGACAACAGGCACATTTTATTCTTCTCCCTCCAGTAAAAAGCAATTTAATTCAAGAAGTATTTAACAGGAATGTACTGTTACAAATGCTGTGGGGAGCTTTAGCAAAGTAAGACATGGCATCCTATCTTCAAGTGGCTTACGATCAAATTGTATGGAGAAAGCATGCCTATTCATGAAATCACTAAATGACAATAATATAATTGTGACAGGCAGAATTCTGAGATGACTTCCATTAGCTCCCATACCTGATTCAGAAGGAGATTAAATTTAGCAATTAGTGTGATGGGGAAAACAATAACCTTCATTTGGTTTAAGTAAGGTCAATGCAAAAATTCACAAATTGTATTCAACACTTTCTCTACAGAGTATTCAGGGCATATTTTAATCAGTCAGATGTTTAAAATTAATTTAACTATTTGGGAGCACAAAAAGAGAACTGAGCTTACAGGCTTAGGGGGTGAGAGAGGAGAATACATAAAACAATGAAATTACTGAGAAAATTTTCAGAAATAACTCCTATAATGCTATCTCTTGTCAACAGTAATTCATTGACAAGAGATAGCATAATAAGATACAAACATCTAGAAAGCTTCTGTGAAGAGGTTGGTCTTGTTTAGATTCGCTGTTAATAGAGAAAGTGAAGGCCACGGGAGGCAAGAAGGACAGAATGCATAAAGGCCCTGGAGGTAGGAAAAAGCACAACACTTCCATTTCAGCCACATTAATCTTTCCTTTCTTTAAGTTTTCATATGCTTTCTCATTCCTGTAACTAATCTGACACTAATTATATACTGTTATACCGGTTTTCTATTGCTTTGTAACAAATAACCACAAATTTAGCAGCTTCAAAAAACATCACTTCAAAATATATATCTATAGTTCTGTAGTTCAGAAGTCCAAGTGGGCTCAAATGTGTTCTCTGGTTAAGGCTGAACTATACCAGGGTGCTATTTTTAGCACTGCTATTGTTTCTTCTTGAGAAATTATTTCAGCAGCCTTTCATTCTCAGAATGCAAAGGCCTTAATGTAGAAATATTATATTTATATACTGTTGATATGCTTCTGGTTGGGCAGCAATCAGTTTGTTTACGGTCATCTGAAATCATTGTTTGTCCTGAAAAACATTTTTTGCCTCTCCCTTTGTTGCAGCTCTGTCCTCAAGTGATTATTTTGTTTTCCCCTTTTAGTTCTTCACAAGATAAATATCTGCAGAAAAACAATTGTCTCAAAAAATGGTTGTTGCTACAAAGCAGAGAATAGTTAAAATATAACAATGAATATTCTTTCAAAAATCTTCAGAAGTTTAGACTTATATGACACAAATACATTCTTGAAAATATGTTTGTGCCTCTGAAAGACTTCTACTCATTTCCCAAAAAGCACTTTTTAAGGCCATTTTTTCTGCTTTATGTTTTTCCTACCTCTGCCATCTTTCCTACAGGAAGTTAAGGCTACGTCAAAAGAGTTTTCAGTAGTTGCCATATTCATAAATATAAATCAGTAAGAACAATCAAGAATAGGTGACTTCAATGTATATTTACAGAGGAAAACCATGGGTCATAAAAAATTTAGGTTTTAGTTCAATTCTTCCACTTACTGATACTTCCATCTTTTCTCTTTCCTAATCCCCAATTACCATATCTATAAAATAGAAGTAATCACCTACCCAGCAAAGGTCACAGAATCAAATTATGCCAAATGCATTAAAGTTATTTTAAAAGCAGCAAAGCACTTTATAAACGCAATGCACTTAATTATTAGCAAATTGAGATGATAAATTATATACTATATGCTTGAATAACAGGGGCTCAAAATCTTATATTACTGCAAAGTGTAAGTCAAAATTGATTTCAAATCAATAAGCATTTATTGACTAACCAAATATAATGTATCTGACTCAACATGATTAGCCTAAGATAAAAAATTTCATTTTATTTATTTTGTTTTATTTTTATTGTAAATCTATTATGATTACTTGTATACAGTATTAATATTATGTATGCTAATTAGCATTAAGTTGCTATGATAAGTGCTTCACATGTACTATGTCATTTAATTCTCAAAACAACCATAACCATAAGAGATAGAAACCATTCTCTTCAATCTACAGATGAGTCAGGCATTCAAGGTTCAGAGAATGCCAAATACCTGCTAAAGTCACACAACTAATAAATAGAAAGCCCGAGATTCACACACAGTTGTGCAGTCTCCAAAACCCCTGTAATTTACTCCCTCATATACATTAGAATACAATAAAGAATAGTACATAACAAAACAAAACGATGTGGTACCTTACTAACTGCAATAAGAGAAAGCATCTGGACCAAGAAGGAAGGGCTACATGGAAACAGTGATGTTGAGTTGGAATATGAAGTGTAAATTTGCAGTTCGATTATTATTCCATGCAGCACTGAGTGTAGACTATGCACAGAATGGATACTTAATAAATGCTTCTGAAAAAATAAAATAAAAGCAATTTTCCTAGAGCTGATACAGAGCATTTAATTTCAGAAGTCTACCTTCTAAGTTCATTCTATCTTTTCCTTGATGAAATAAACTTTCTTCTCTAATTTACATGCCCTGTTTGACATTTAGTTTGCATCACCCAGACGTACATAGGGACAGATACTCTGAGTTCCTATTGATGTTATCATCACTCTGAACCATGTTCATATCGAGAATCTATTTGAAAATCAGCCATGTAAAACTCTCTAAATGAAGATTTATTAAATAGTTATGAGCTCCTAAAAGACTCAGAATATGCAAAAGGATTTACTCTAAAGGAAAACTTTCAAAACAAGACTTCATAAATAATAAAGAGAAATTTCCAACTGGTTAAATGACAAACAATTAGCCCTTTAATGTTGACTATCATATTCTTCCATCTGGCAAGCTATTCATTTTTGCCTTTTAATTTAAACTAAAAGACCATTGGGCAAGATTTTATTTCCTTATTCTATATTCTAGGTTTCATTCAGTGTCTTGTTGAGGATATCGTGCAAAATGAAAGTTTTGTATTTTATTCTTTGCTAAATATTAAAATTGAGCAATCAAAGTAATGAAAGCAATTTCTTTCTACAGTCCTTCCAAAACTATCATCCTGCATCAGCCTAGACCCCTCATTTTATAAGTAATGAGAAATTGAGTTCAAACTGGTTTAAAAACTATAAAGAGGATTTATTGACTCTGGTAACTGGAAGGTTCAGAGGAATGGAAGACTTCAGCGTGGTTTGATTTATCAACTCAACAACAATATCAACGCCCTGATTTCTTTCCCTTTCCCCTCTGCCTTTATTTCAACCAGCACCATCCAATATTGATTTTTTCTTCTCTGGTGGTGACAAAAAAATATTTCCTGCATCATTTCCACATATTGAAATCACAGTGTCCGGAAGGAGTGAAAGTACTGATTTTTCAGATCCCAGCAAACATCCCTTTCCATCGAATACCCCAAATTTCCTAAGCCACTGTAGAAAGCACTGACTGATTGGCTTACACTTTTATTCTCTGAATACTGGGCAAGAAGATGGGATTCACATGTTAGGGTTTAAAAAATTAGAACCCACCTTGGAATTGTGGATACAGTCATTTTCTAGCCCTCTCATTATACCCCAACTGCACAGATAAGACAAAATGAGAGCAAGAAATGAGATAGTAAGGACACAACCACAGTATCCACTATACAATCCTAACTGGCTAGTCTTTTTCTACATTTCAATAAATTGTTGTAAGTCTACATCATCCTTTAATCCACAAAATGTTCTAGGATCTTTCCAACAGCCACTCCCCCAGATTCCTCCTCTACATTCCATGAACATAAGCAGACTTGTATTCCTTCCTCATATTTCATGGAGTAAGCAGACTGGGAAAGCAGGCTTCAAACTGTAAATCAAAGTTAAAGTAAGAAAAGGCACCAGCAACTATAACCAAGTATTTCATATACTAGCTTATCATACATAGATTCCTGGACTCATACACTGACATGCTACAACACTGGCATTCCAAAAGGGATACGCAGATAGTGAGAGAGGGAAAAATAAGTGGCTCCACATTTCTGAGCACAGCCAGCCTGTCCAGACCCTGTGGGCACTTTCCTTGGCGGCAGGTAGCTGAGCAGCAGCGCATAATCCCACCTTTTTCATAAACTGGTAGTAATATTCATCTGTGTGGTGCCAACCTGTCCAGATACATGCTCAGTGGAAGACTGTGACACTAATGATTATTACATTAATACAAAAAAATACTTTGGCTCAATTCCTCAAGGAGACATTATTTTCCAGGAGAGCGCAAATTAACAGTATATATTTTAGTTGCTATGTGTCTAATGTACATTTTGCCAACTAAAACAAACTGCATAAAAACCCTACCCCGGAAACAAAAGATCTATAAAGGAAGAAAACAAAGAAAATGCCTATTTAAGAACAGAATATGGTTCAGTTTGGGCAATTCATTTCAAACAGAGAAAATCATCATCAAAATAAGCAGTCATCTATACACATAACCATGACAGACATTCAACTAAATATCCTTTTATCTTTGTTTATGTGACAACACTTATTTTCACTTTCAAATGGACTTCTGTGTTCTGAACCCTGATTTAGAAATGATGTATGTAGCAAAGTTTCATAAAATTCAACAACCAGAAAAGCAAAGCTTTTAAAACCTCATTTAAACATGATTTGTTTGTCTAGTAACCAAAATACATTTTCTAATTTAAACTCAAAAAGCTTAATTAATTTAAATGCCACCTTGATTACCTCTACTATTGATCCAATGAAAGAATTTACTAACATGCTGAAATAGTTGAATGATAGTCTCTTTGCTTTTTTGTTATCTAGCACACTATAAAAATCACTGGATAACGTAAGAATCATGGTTTTGTGCTCCAAGCTAGAAAATTTCTCACATAGCCATTATTACTGGGTAGAATTATAGAATCTTGTCTACTTTCATTCACAAATTTTTACTAATAAACATGCTGTCTTTTAAGAAGAAATTGTTTTCACTCTCAAAATATTTTTCCCTCTAGTCTCCCTTGCAAAGGACAAAGAAAAGTCTTAGATAAAAGAGGCAACAGCTTGGAAGTCTTAGTATATTCTCTCTCTGGCAAACCTCTTGTTTCTCATTTCTTATGAGAACTTATACTTTCAGTGAAAACATGCTTTCCAAAAATCAATTTTGCTAAATGGTGCAAAGAAAAGTCATAGTTTGAGTAAATTTGTTTTCTAATTATGAAAGGCAGCTGACAGCATAGGACAATTGAGGCAATTATAGTGATTTTCATTAATTTGCTATTACTATTAGCACTTTAGTAAACATCCTCCTTTGAGAAATGAAGATATTTTTCAATTACCATAAATAATGGCTGATATTTCAAGTAATTTGGTTGCTGATCAGAGTTGGAGGCTGGAGGCCTAGGTCAGGCTGAAAGCAGAGTATACTGACCAGAGGTCCAGAGTACAGACACAAGGTTTATCAAGACACTATGTCTAGGCAGTCTAGTGGAGGCATTACAACATGGGGACTAGGCACAGAGACAGAGGCCATGTGTGAGCTGGAAATGTTACACAAGAATATATGGCAGAGATGAAGAGAATTTGAAATGGAATGGTCCTCTAAACCTCACTGCAATTCCAAGATGCCCTTTTAAGAACACCTGAGACTGCTGGCAGTGGATACGGAGGGCCTATTTAGAGTGGCAAGCTGCCTCAGATATACATGAGAAGCTCACAGGAGTCTCTGCTTGGATTACAGGTTGAGTATCCATTATTCAAAATGCTTGGGGCCAGAAGTGTTTTGAATTTCAGATTTTTTGAGGATTTTGGAATATGTGCATGATACTTACTGGTTCAGCATCCCTAATCCAAAAATCTGAAATCTGAAATGCTCCAGCGAACATTTCCTTTGAGTGCCACATCAACACTCAAAAAATTTTGGATTTTGGAGCATTTGGAATTTTGGATTTTCAGAATGTGATGGCTTTAGGCTGTCTTGACCAGGAAGAGAGGGCCTAGAAACAGTTACTGGAATCCCAATTCCTATCTGCAAATTCATAAATAGGTGTTTTCAGTGTGAATCTCTTAAAAGAAAAAAAACTTAGATTGGTCACTCTCATCCTCTGGGAGAGAAAGGTGCTTTTCATGATCTCATAAAGAAGCCTCTAACGAAGTTCACTTTCCTCGTATTAGGTATTGGGAAAAATATATTAAACATATAACAATAAAGACTTATTCTTTAGAGAAAATTTATCATTTTGACAAAGGTATTAAACTGTTTCAGCAAAAACAAAGTTGCCTTAGGTGTAGGTTCAGAAGACTGAAAAAAATTCAAAGTTCAGGCTGAGTATCCTTTATGGTTTTCCTACAGATTCAAGCACAAATGACACTCTGCTCTTTTAAATACAACCAACTCCTTCCCTGTAGATCCAAGTAGGTAAATAACATAATAATTAGTTGATCATCATCATTTCTTTTTTAAAAAAAAACATAGTATCTATGAAATCAAACAGCTTTTGCTTCAAGTTTCAAACATCTTTGAAAACATAGTTAAATGTGATGATCACATTCTCTTTGAAATATAAACCAGCTTTTTAAAATCCTTTCCTTTTGAAATGCAATAAAAACCTGAAAATGCATTTTTCATCAGAAAGAAATTTTCATTAAAAGTGCAGATGGACTACATCTTACACAACATTGGCCTTTCTGGAAAAATAATCTAGGAAATACAGACATCTACTACACTTACCGACTTTATTCATAAAATTCAAAGACATAGGACATTGAGGTGATCGTAGCTCTTGCAGCTAAAAGGGAAGAAATTAATTTACTTGGATTCCTAACTTTAGCAAATAAAAACAAAAGAAATTAAGTGACTCTCTCAAGGTCACAGTTAGTAAATTGAGGAAATAACATTAGAATCCAAATTCTATGCCTCCTAATGAAGTATTTCTTCTAAAATGTTACTTTTAAATTGGTTATAGATAACTGAAAATAAGTTTTATGACGACCACAAATATTTCTGAATTACTTATTTTAGAGAATTGTCTATTTCAAATCAAATAATGTTTATTATACTTAAAAAAAGTTGCAACAGTATCTGTGGGACTTCAAAAATTAAAGAAGAAGGGGTTGCTAAGGAGTCATTCTGCTTATATCACATCCCCTTTCTGCTACTCTCCTGCAGAATGGAATGTGTATCAGTAGATACAGAATAAGACCAAAATGAATCAAATCCAAAAATTTAAGATAAAACGTGGCTGAAGCAAAAGAAAAATAAAAACAAGAAAAAAAATTGGAAAGTAGAATGGATACAAGAAATGGACACCTTCATGATGTAAGATAGCAACAATTAACAACACAAGCATACCTAGGAGATACTGCAGGTTGGGTTCCAGAACACTGCAGTAAAGTGCATATCACAATGAAACAATTTGTATGAATTTTCTGGCTTCCCAGTACATATAAAAGTTACGTTTACACGACAATGTAGTGTGAAGTAGCATAACGTCTAAAAAATATACAAATAGCTTAATTTAAAAATATTTTATTCCTTAAAAATGCTAACAATCATCTGAGCCTTCAGAGAGTGATCTATTTGCTTGTAGAGTATCCTGTCTCAACGTCGATGGCTGCTGACTGATCAGAGTGGTGGTTGCTAAAGGCTGGTGTGGCTGTGGCAATAAGACAAAAATGATGGGTAAAATATTTCAAGGTGCCAACTCAGGTATGAAAGAATTACCAGGGCCCCCACTTGACTACCCCTAAACATCTATTTTTGTCCTAGTTTCTCTGGGAAACTATCAAAACTGCTGCCTCATCCATCTCTTCCTGAATAACCAAAGGCCTCCTAAGGGAAAAGGTGTCCCAAATTACTTACTTGCCTATCTGGGTTTCCATCTTCTGCCAGATCTTAGTCTCGTAATTCATTCTTCTCAATCCTTGTTAAATTTTTAAGTATACATATAAAACTGGGTAGCAGGGCTGATACTTTACTATTCCCCAATGGGAGGGCTGTTCCAGAGAACCAGATCTACCATAACTGGAACTAGAAGTCAACAGAAAAATTTCTTAACATTTCATTTCCCTAGCCCTCATGCTCTCCTGGCTACAAATAGCAGTTTCCCTCAAAGTCTCTTTCCCATCCACCCTGTAAACTTTTCAGCAAAACATTTTCAAACTCTTCTGGAAACAAGCTAGTTTTCCCTTCTTTCACGTCTCTTATTTTTCCTTACCAACAACTCTCTGTTTAAATAATCTAGCCTCTCTATTTCCTTGAGTTCGCCCTTTCAACCATCACTTTGATCTTCATAAAAAACAAGGGCAAGAAGCAGATTCTCTGCCTGGTGGGAATATGGGTAGTTTTTATATCTTTATTGTTATCTGTATTTTCTAAAGTTTCTGCAACAAACGTGATTTTTTTTAAATAATCATTTTTAATGTTGTAATGCTTAACAGTTTTCAGAGCATATGCTATTATTTCCTACCTATGCATAATTTGATAATTACTTGTGCTAAATCAAGTCAGCATGGTCTACTTGCACAAGTGAATTCCCTGTTTCCTTAGGACTTTAAAACTCTGCAGCTGCTGTCATGTAGAAAACGAATTCCCATACATATGAATTACATACATCCTCGCTTTAATAACAGACTCACAATTCTGTTTCCAGGCTTCCCTTTTAGCTTTCACTGTTATTTATTTGGCACTCCTTTTCCCTTTTCTCAGTAGTGTAATGGGGCATCATTTTTTAAAATATTTTCGCATGCATTTTGATATCATGTAAATAACGCTGTCCTGTGACTCACTGTCCACTCCTTGACCTAGAAAGGACTGGCACCAGCTGGAACAGTACAGTTACTGCTCAGCACTGACTGAGAAATTAGATTTTTAAAAATCCCTAAGAAGATAATGGTCTAGAAAGCAAGCCTTGACAGAAAAAGAAACTTTTTTTTTTTTTTTTGAAACAGTGTCTTGCTCTGTTGCCCAGGCTGAAGTGTATCATGTCTCATCACAGCCTAGAACTCCTAAACTCAAGCCATCTTCCTGCTTTAGCCTACCCAGTAGCTGGACTATGGGCAGGTGCCACCACACCTGGCTAATTTTTTTATTTTTCTTCTGTAGAGACGGGGTCACGATATGTTGCCCAGGATGGTCTCGAACTCTTGGCCTCATGCAATCCTTTCACCTAGGCCTCCCAAGTGCTGGGATTACAAGTATGAGCCACTGCACCTGGATTTTTAAATTTATTTAGTTTTTTAGAGATGGGATCTCACTCTGTCACCCAGAAGTGCAGTGGTGCAATTAGGAATCACTACAGCCTCAAACTTCTAGGCTCAAGTGGTCCTCCTACTTCACCATCCTGAGTAGCTGGGACTAAAGGTGTGTACCACACAGCCATGCTAATTTTTAAAAGTGTTTTAGAGATGAGGTATTGCTATTTTACCCAAGCTGGTCACAAATTCCCAGCCTCAAGTCATCCTCCTGCCTAGGCCTCCCAAGGTGCTGGGATTATAGGCATGAGCCACCCCACCTGGCCTGTTTTATAAATTCTTAAAGCTCCAATTAACATATCAAGAGCTAAGCCTCAGTCTCTGGACATGAGGAGAGATAGCTCGGGCTGTGATATAAAGCTGTTCCTGCCACACCAAAAGCAGGAGACCCTGCCCATTGAGACCCCATAGACTGCAGAAGGGAGAGGGAGACAGAAACAAAGGAAAACATAAAGACATACACCTGGCATAAAATTTCAGGGAGGAGGTATATAAGAGAAATTGAGAAATCTTGTGTCACATACCCCATGTGGAACTCTGGAAACTAGAACACAGGATAGCCCCACACAAATGCAAGATGCTACATCAAAGCGATGTCAGTGATATGACATAAACAGGTAGAGAGAGGACTAGAATAAGCACTCCTTAGCCTCCCTTCACTGTTAAGTGATATAGAAGGGACCTTAAAGTCACTGCAAGCCCAGGGAAAGGAGGTGAGATGAAGGCCTGTGGAACTCTCATGGACTCATACTGGTGATGAGCAATGACTGTTCCAGCAGCTGTAAACTTGATAGTCACAGGCTGGGTGGAGAGCATGGTTTAGACTCAAAGAGCACTACAGTTCAGTGACAACCACTGTAAGGTACATGGATGTGCTTTGGTCAAAGAATAGGCCCAGGTAAACATCCTGCATGACTCAGTGAGTTTGTAACATAGGCACACAATTCCATGTATAATGGAAACACAGCTATGTAGTCATAACACGGGAAGGCCATCACTTGGCTCTAGGCCACTATTGTCTGTAAAAGCTATAATTGCCCTGCTGACACTGTACAGGCATACTAACACCCAGAGAGAGAAAGAGAGAGAGGGCCAAAACTGTCCATGTTTGAAGACAGACAGTGAGGAGCCAGGACACAGCTCAGCTTATTCGCACCCAGAGGGAAAGATTTAAGCTACTGACCCTGAAGGCAAGGGAGAGCTGGCTTTGCAGTTGTGCATGAGAGTGGCCAGGGCACGCAGCCACAGAGACAGGGACAGACAGTGTAAGAGGGCTACTAAATAAAGCCATATTTCACCTACCTCTGGACCCCCAAGTGTTCTTTCAGCTATCTGTCACACATCCACCCATTTCCTTCCAGACCTCAGCATGAGCTGGAACCCGACCCTGGACCTGACAACCATGGTGGTGCCAAATCTACAAGGGTGACCAAGCTCTGCCTGATGCAAGAAAATAAAGTGCAATTTTGTCGGCCACACTTTGGCAGACCCCACTCCAAGGGGCCAAAACCTGTATCATGATGTATATACTGCAGTAGGAACCAAAAAGGCACAAAGGAAAGCAAAGAACCTCCTGGTAGATTCAAGGTTCTTCCTACCCAGCTCCACAAGGTGCTTTCATTGTCCCCACATACCAGGCACCATCCATCTCAAAGTGGTATCTACACCCCCATGTTCATAACAGCATTATTCACAATAGCCAAGATGTGGAAACAACCTAAGTGTCTGTTGAATGAATGAATAAAGAAAATGTGGTGTATACACACAATGGAATATTATTCAGACTTAAAGGAGGAGAAAAAAGAGGAATGGGAATATGAATCTCTGAGCATTTACAAAAAGAGAAAGAATTTTTTAAAAGATACTATTTAAACTGGCAGAAACTCAGACTCAATTGATTCAAAAGCTAGGTTTCTTCCTTTTTATCTCCACCAGCCAGGATAATGGGGTTCATGAGAAAAACTGTATCTATTGTAGAAAATAAACATTTATTAAGCCCAAAAATATACCTACTCATATATAAACATTTGATTTATGACAAAGATGGCACTGCAAAGTAGTGGGAAAAGATCTTCTTTTCAATTTATATAGCTGAAACAATTAGATTATCTTATGAGGAAAAACAGAACTTGACCCCTACACTGTTCCATACACACATATCAATTTTAGATGGTGAAACAAGATGTCTTTTGGAACTGTGTTGCTCAATTTGATAGCCACTAGCCACATGTGGCTATTAAACACTTGAAATTGACAAGTATGAATTCTACTGTGGCTATAAGTGTGAAATGCACATCAGATTTCCAAGTCTTAGTATGATTTATAAAATGTAAAATACTGATAATTTTTACATTGAATAAATGTTGAAATGCTAATATTTTGGGTCTGTTGGGTACAATAAAATACACTGTTTAAATTCACTTGATTCTTTTTTAAGTATGAAAAATTTTAAGCTAAATATGTGGCTCTCACTATATTTCTCTTGGACAGCTCTAAGATATAAGGTATTATTGGAGAATATCTTCTTAACTCAAGTTAGGAAAAGATTATTTAAATGGGACAGAAAATTCACTAATCACAGTAAAAAAGAACAATAAATTTTACTACACTAAAATTAAAACTCTTATTCATCAAAATGCACTGTTAGGAAAATTAAAGGTAAGCCACAGAGTGGGAAAATATTTTGGCAGCACAAAAAACTAGCAAAGGGTCAGTAGACAAAATGTTTTTTAAAAAGTCTGCTACAAATCAGTAAGAAAAAGAAAGACGGCCGGGCGCGGTGACTCACGCTTGTAATCCCAGCACTTTGGGAGGCCGAGGCGGGTGGATCACGAGGTCACGAGATCGAGACCACGGTGAAACCCCGTCTCTACTAAAAATACAAAAAATTAGCTGGGCGGCCGGGCGCGGTGGCTCACGCTTGTAATCCCAGCACTTTGGGAGGCCGAGGCAGGCGGATCACGAGGTCAGGAGATCGAGACCACAGTGAAACCCCGTCTCTACTAAAAATACAAAAAAAAATTAGCCGGGCGTGGTGGCGGGCGCCTGTAGTCCCAGCTACTCGGAGAAGCTGAGGCAGGAGAATGGCGTGAACCCGGGAGGCGGAGCTTGCAGTGAGCCGAGATTGCGCCACCGCACTCCAGCCTGGGCGACAGAGCGAGACTCCGTCTCAAAAAAAAAAAAAGAAAAAGACAACACAACTTTTAATGGACAAGATAATTTAATAGGAAATTTATAAAGAGGAAATCTGAATGGTCAATAAGCATATGAAAAAATACTCAGGCTTATTATAATCATAAGAATACAAATTTAAACCACAAAGAGATATGACTACACATCTACCAGATACGCATAAAATGGAAAAACTTAATGCCATATTTTGGTCAAGGTATTAAATCACAGGAAATCTTCATACAGATTTCAGATTGGTGCAATCAATTTGAAAATTAATTTGCCATTATCAACCAAAAGTTGAAGAAAAACACTAAGCAATTTCCTCACCTAGGTATGCACTTAGCAATATACAGATCAAAACCTCAATGAGATAACACCTCTCACCTGTTAGATGGCTCCTATCAAAAGAAAACAAAAGATAAGTGTTGCCAAGGATGTGAAAGATTGGGATTTTTATACACTGTTGTTGAGAATGTAGAATGGTGTAGTCACTATAGAAAATAGTATGGAAGTTTCTCAGAATGTTAAAAATAAAACTACTATATGATCCAGCATCTCACTTCTGAGTATATAACCAAGAGAATTGAAATCAGGATCTCAAAGAGCTATCTACACCCCCATGTTCATTACAGCATTATTCACAGTAGCCAAAATAGGGAAACAACCTGAATGTCTGTTGGATGGATGGATTAAAAAAAAAAAGCGTGGCACATACATACAATGGAATATTATTGACACTTAAGGAAGAAAGTTCTGCCATTTGTGGCAACATGGATAAAACGGGAGGGCATTATGCTAAATAAGATAAGCCAGTTCAGTCACAGAAGGACAAATATGCATGATTCCACTTTTAGGAGGTGTCGGAAATAGTCAAAGTTAGAGGAAGAAAATATGATGGTGATTGCCAGGGACGAGAGGAAGGAGAAATGTGGAATTTTTGCTCATTGAGTATAGTTTTAGTTACATAAGATGAATAAGTTCTAAAGAACAGCTGTAAAACATTGTGCCTAAAGTTAAAAATACGGTATTGAGAAATTTAACAGACATTAAAAGGACAGATCTTATGTTAAATGTTCTTACCATAAACACACACACACCACAAGAAAAGTTTTGGAATGGACAGATATGTTTAGTGTCTTGATTGTGGCAATGGCATCGCATGTGCATGAATATCTCCAAACGCATCAAAATGTATACATTAAATATATGCAGTTTTACGTAAATCAGTTATATCTCAATAAAGCCTTAAAAATGCTATTGCATACTTACTAGATTTGTAAGTTTTCTTTGCAGCAAGAATTCTTTGACATTTATTTGTCTTAACCATTACTTAAAGGCTATTCCACAGTCATATTTATAAAGTTTCTCTCTACTTTTATTTTTCTAATGAGAATTAAGAATTTAGTATTTGCTAAGGGACCTCCCAAATTTATTCCATGTTAAAATTTTCTATTAAATATGAATCCTAAGATGTTGAATAAGGCTTGGACTATCTGAAGTACTTGTTACTCCTAAATTTGTAAGATTTACCTCTGGTATGATTTTCTGCTGTTTGTTATGTAAGTATTACTTAAACTTCATGACAATGTTAAAATAATTTGTTAAGCCTTTATCTACACTTAATACATTTTTCCATATTTATATTATAGTCTATAATTAAAACCACTAGAAAAAAGACCTACCATTTTCCTTGCACATTGAAGTAATAATGTGTTACGTTTGCCACCCTGTATAAGTTATTATATAGCCTACTTCTTTCTTGTGACCATTTCAGCTATGACATCCTGCTCCTTTTACTCTGGGACAAGCTTTCAAGAGATACAAATTTTTGTTATCACTATGTCCATCCAAATAATTCTCAACAATCCAGCCCAACCATATGTTAATATTTAAATACCTAGATATAACCATGATGTTATCAATTAATTTATAGTCTCTGCAAATACGAGCATTATTTTCTCTGCATTCAGGTTGAATATTGTTAATTAAAATACTACTTTGAGAATGCCATAAAAAACAAGTTTTAAACTCTCTAAAACTCACAAAAATGTTTGGTGTTCGGTTAATTTTTTTATCAGTAAAATATATCAGAGGAAATACTCTCAACCGAAAACCTTAGATTAGGCTCTCACCTGTTGTATTGCTGTTCTGAGGCTTCCTTAAAACAGTACTACAAACTTAGTGACTTAAAACAGCAGAAATTTATTCTCTCAC
Organism: Hylobates moloch; assembly: GCF_009828535.3. Taxonomy (NCBI): domain Eukaryota; kingdom Metazoa; phylum Chordata; class Mammalia; order Primates; family Hylobatidae; genus Hylobates; species Hylobates moloch. The sequence goes on from NW_026652291.1 coordinate 80,816,136, forward strand.
AGTTCTGGAGGCCAGAAGTCCAAAGGCAAGATGTTGGCAGAACCACACTCCCTCCAGAAGATCTACAGGAGAAAACTTCCTTGCCTCTTCCAGGTTCTAGTGGCTGTGGCAATTCTTGGCTTTTTTGGTTTGTAGCCGTGTCACTCCAATCTTCATCTTTACATAGTATTTTCCTTTGTATGTATATGGCTTCTCCTCATATATCTCTTATAAGGACATTTGTCATTAGAATGAGGGCCCACTCAGGTAATCTAAGATGATTTCATCTGAAAACCTTTAACTTAATTACATCTGCTAAGACATTTTTTCTAAATAAGGTCAAATTAGGTCAAATTCACAGTTCAAGAAGGAGATCACCCATTCAATGTTGTTATGTCTATTATGAAGGAAAAAAGAAAATGAAGAAGCAAAGAAGGGAAAAGGGAGAGGAGGGAGAAAGGAAGGAAAGATTATAGGAAATTAAAGGGATACAAGTACAATAGGAGTAATGACATTGTTTTGCATGGGGTTCCATAGTTGAGTTTCTAACAAAAGCTTTATATATATATATATAAAGCTTTTATTTTATACATATATATATATATATATGCATATATGCATTGTCATATCCCACACATTTATTACAGACTTCTAGGAGAACAGTATCTAGGTTTTATTTATCCCAAGCCCCAACCTCGTTATACTTGACCTAGTAAGCAAGCAGGAAAGAATGCAAAAACAAAACATATTATATAAAATAAGTCTATAGCTACTTATGGATATGAAATCATTCTGTAGCTACTCACAGACCACTAGTTTTTCCTGGGCTCAGAACTGGCTTCAGCAACATCAGCTGTAATTAGTTACAACTGATGTTGTTGACAGATGTTCCTGCTTTATTTTGCTTAGTTGCCTGATGTTTTTAAAACTATATTATTTTTCCTATAAGACACCTGAAAACCAATCATTGTGTTAAACACTGACAACAAAAACAACAGAAAATTGAGATCTAGGGAGAGAAAGGAAAAAGTGAAGTAAATGATAAAATAGATGTGGGTGTTTTTGCTTCTGGAAACGTAACAGGAAAGTACAACGGTAAAGAGAGAAATTGATGAAGTGCTAATCAAAGCATTCTGACATGTCCTAGAGGATTTTACAAGAAATCCACATGAATAGCACCAACCCATGAATGGTAGAGAAAAGAGTGGAGACCCTCAAGGAATTGACCACAAGATGGAGAAAAAAAATTCTCTTACATAAAAGTAGAATTGGAATGGTTTATCTTACAAAGAGAAAACAGCCCACCTACATACAACTTCTCAAGGGAAAAAGAAATTGTAATGTCAGAGATATAAAATCAGGCCGGGCGCAGTAGCTCACGCCCGTAATCCCCACACTTTGAAAGGCTGCAGCGGGTTTCGAGACTAGCCTGGCCAACACGGCGAAAGCCCCGTCTCTACCGAAAATATACAAAGTGGCCGGGCGTGGTGGGCACGCCTGTAATCCCAGCTACTCCGGAGGCTGAAGCAGGAGAATCACTTGAACCCGGGAGGCAGAGGTTGCAGTGAGCCGAGACCACGCCATTGCACTCCAGCCTTGGCGACAGAGTGAAGACTCCATCTCAAAAAAAAGAAATATAAAACCACTGTCAAAGGTATATAAAGCCAACCCTATAAGTTGTAAAATAAGTCATAAGTCTATCTTTAGACATGATAAAAAGCACACTTCTTTGAATAAAAATTCAAAACATGATCATTTTGTTATCATTCAAGTGCCAATCACTATCCAGCTAGTATTATGCCTGCTCATTTGCTCACAGAAATGTGTTTGTGCATGTGTGCCATGCGTGTGGGTACTGAGTGAACAAGATCATTTCACTCTGTTTCAGCTGCTTGAGATTCCAGTCAGAAACAACTGTGGTTTCTTTCTTGGTGTGTGTGATTATCTGAAAATTATGTCAATATACAACTTACTATCATTTTTAGAAAAATTCCTGAGAGATTATCCAGTGAGTTAAGAAGGATAGGCCAGGCGCGGTGGCTCACGCTTGTAATCCCAGCACTTTGGGAGGCCAAGGCAGCCGGATCACGAGGTCAGGAGATCAAGATCACGGTGAAACCCCGTCTCTACTAAAAAAAATACAAAAAAATTAGCCGGGCGTGGTGGCGGGCGCCTGTAGTCCCAGCTACTTGGGAGGCAGAGGAAGGAGAATGGCGTGAACCCGGGAGGCGGAGCTTGCAGTGAGCCAAGATTGCACCACGGCACTCCAGCCTGGGCGACAGAGCGAGACTCCTCCGTCTCAAAAAAAAAAAAAAAAAAAAAAAAAAAAAAAAGGATAAAATTTACATAAGAATATTGTCACCATCGAACAACTTAATCTTCTGGTAACAATCAAAACCCAAATGTACTTATCTACCTCCTAATATCCAAAATTCCCAGTGAAGAGATAGCAAATATATATACATATTTTATCCTATATATAAAATACATATTATATATAATATATAATATATAAATAAAATATATGTAAATATATAATATATAGAAATATATATTATATATAATACATAATTTATAGATAAATAATATATAACTTATATATAAATAATATATAATTTATATATAAAAATAATATATTACATATGTAATATATGTATTTATGCCTAATATATATAATGTATATTATATATATATATTTATCCATATATACATATATATATATGCTATCCAGCCCAGGCTGGAGTGCAATGGCATAGTCTCGGCTCACTGCAACCTCTGCCTCCCGAGTTCAAGCAATTCTCCTGCCTCAGCCTCCCAAGTAGCTGGGATTACAGGCGCGATCCACCATGCCCGGCTAATTTTTTGTATTTTTTCGTAGAGACGGGGCTTCACCATTTTGGCGAGGCTGGTCTCGAACTCCTGACATATATACATATACATATATGTATATATATATATGGCAAAAAAACCTAAGAGCAGTAATTATGGGAAAAGGAAAGTTCACTGAGCAGAGATCTTAAAGATTTTTTCAGAAAGGTGGAAAGGAAGCAGCAAACTATTATATAAAGCTTCCAGCAAGGCCTGATGTGTAGGTGGTGGCTGATCCATCTAAATGGCCCAGAAGAAGCACAAGAGTCAAGCCAGAGGTATAAAGAATGGTAATGGAAAGAGGAGCTGAAATCAGTAAGACTTATAAAAGTCTGCCTGTAGAATTACACCCTTCCTGTTTTCTCTCTTTGCTCCCCATTCTGGCTCTCCACTGAGAGGTGCTGTGTTTACTTCCATTCACAAGCCATGCCATCTGCTTTAAAGAAATTGATCTTCTACCTCTGGCCCATCAGAGGTGTTTTTTTATCCTTTCGGAAATAATTCCTGCAGCTTCCCTGCAGGCTGCTCCTCTCTGCCTAATACAAAAAAATTCGTAGTCAGCACTTCCAGATGCAACACCTTCTCCATGAATATGAATAGAAAATCAAAACTCATTAATATTTCAGAGAAAGACACAAGTGGAAAACTAAGGCAAACAAACTGAATTTACCCAAAAACACTGATAATTCAGAAAAACAGAGAACAACTTAATTTTTGTCCTAATGAGGATTCTCAGGATGGGAAACATACTGTAACCATAAGATTAGAATAGGATTCTATGCCAATGGAGCAATTAGAGAACTTTTAATATTGCCTTGGAAAGCTAAAATATGTTTGCTGAAATTTAGGAGATAAAAAACAGAAGAGCTAAAGGATGAAGTTGAAAAAAATTAGAATGAAAATGTGAAAGAAAAAAAATGAGAGACAGACCAGTGCTTCTCAAATATTAATGTGAATACAAGTTACCTAGAGATCATGTTAAATGCAAATTCCGATTTCATAGATGTGAGACGCTGCATTTCTAACAAGCTCCCGAGTGATGCCATTTCTGCTAGTCCACCAGCCACATTTCAAGTAGTAAAGACTTCAAAGATATGTGCTTGTGAAATTTCAGAACAGCCAAAGAAAATTAAAAAAAAAAAAGAAGGAAAGACGAAGAGTAGAGTCCAACGTCAGTCTCAAACCATTATTTGAAGGAATTAAAAAGGAACTCAAAGTGGGTCCCGTCAGTGAGGACCCAGGCTCAGTCCTCATAATGCTCTCCCTGCTGGCCTCTCTCCAGCAACTCCAAGTTTCTCCAAGCAACTTGAAGACTATTGCATTTCAAGACAGGATTTGTTCTCTTCAGCTTGTTTCCTTTTCAGACCAATTCAGAGAATCATGATTAATTCAGTGCTTTGTCTTTCAGGAAGACAAAATTTCATAATGGTAGGATTAAGACTAGGTCATACTAACCTGTACCAAATTACCTCTAATTTATTATTCAATCTAGACAAGGGAATACTCAGTTTCTACACCTAAACATCTTGAATGTAGTTCTCATATTAAAAGAGAGACAATCATAGCACTATTCTGATATATATTGTCCTTTCCTTATTCTCAAGGTAATAAAATCACAGGCAAACTTTTTAAATTTTCTAAACAGGAGCAAAGTCGCTCTATGCATGAAGCTACATGGGTTGTATTTACAGATTTTGAACTACATCTTGTGCATTATTAGCTATGACTTCAAAAGTTATGAAGAGTAAGAAAACATTACATACTTTAGCATATGGTACTTATATATATTCAGGTAGCAGAAGAAAAAAGAGACTTGCTAACCTTGTTTTCCATATTTGAATTTATCTTTTGTTTAAAACATCTTTATTACGTACTAATTGTTTCAGGAATTTGAATTTATCTCTTATTTAAAAATCCTTTATCACAAACTAATTATTCAAAGAAATCTTTCTAGAGAGCTTCAAAGTGAAACTATTGACCATTTTCTTTGTCTTCTAATGTAAAATCGATGTAATACTTTCATATTTATCATTGAGAGAAACAATTAGTGTTTATAAGACCATTTAGGAAAGAATGTTGGATTTAAGTCAAAATTTATCTCTAAATATTTCTAAGTTTTTTCAAATGCCATCTTTTTGGAGGAAAATATAAATTCTGATCCTCAAAATAGTTCCTGGCAGCTCTAAACATAGACCAGAAAAACAATATTTGTGAGATAAACACTAATATTAGAAATACTTAGAGGTAATTATAGCAGTTTGTACATTACAATAGTAAATTTAAAGTTACACTTGGCAGATTAGCTAAGAAACAGCAAAGTGAAAGGAAATTTAGAAATTTTTTAATGGAATGAACCACTATATGAAGGAATAGCCTAACATATGGAAAATTTTAAAGACCTGACATAAACTTTTGCTAGAATTTTTATTTTAGTGGAAATAGTGAAAAATTCAAGGTTCTCTATGATCATATCAATTTAATCCATCTTAGCTATTCATTTATCCATCATGCTATTACAAGACTGCCCTTTCCGTTAACTATCTATACTGCATGATTCTTTGGTCTAGTCACTCACTATGGTAAGTGCTGAATGTTTCTTATCTATTTTAAAACAAAAAGGAAACACAGTGGCCTGAGAGCCTATGAAGAATTCAGTAATATTGTAGATATTTTTACATTAGCTAAAAAATAGCTACTGCCTTACTGATTGAATCTTACCTATTAGAATATCATATTTTGATGACTGTGATATCTTTACACTCCAAATTTTAATATACAGGCCCTAATCTTTTTGCTAAAGATATAAATTGGACATTGTAGCAGACATTGTCAGTGTACTGCCCATATCTCCTTGTCCTTCCTACCTAAGCACACATCAATACAATTCCCAAGTGAAGACATAAAGGTCTTCTCTGGACATGGATGTCTACTCTGCCAACCCATGCAGCAGGCCAGAAATGCTGGAGAATTAATTATCCACTGGCTCCAGAAACTCTCAATCAATGACTGAAAGCAGTTGGTGTAGCTCCTCTGGTGAGATAACCCTGAGGCATGTGCTTAAACTGGCCCCAGAGTTTCCCCAAGGGAGTTAAGTTCAATTACCCCAATGGTAACTGGCCTGCTGATGTGCACTTATTGGCAGCTGTCCCTTCCCTGTCTCAGTATTTCCTTCATATTACAAATAAATCACCTACAAAACAAGGATTCCTGTCTTGGCATGTGCTTCTGATAGAACCCAATCAAGAAAATGGTCCTAGGAGGCAATCTTAAGGATGACATTCTGGAACCCAATTGCTTGCCTGACAAATGGCAACAAAGATTGCATTTCTAGGCATAAGTAAGATGGCAATAACCTTTGACATAACCACATCTGCGGATCTAGAGCAAGGCTATGTTGTCTGCAACAGAAAACGGTTCTGTATTTGAAAGGTAATTTCCAGCATGATAAAGAACACTAATATACTCTGAGTGCCTGAGTAGCATATATCAAGCCACTAAGCAATTGGAGATGCTCATAATAAACTGGATATTGTCAGCCACCAAGTGATCAGGCTGTAACGTCACCTTTACTAGGGCTCTGACTTGTGGTGAATTCAAAGGAATAAGGTATAAAGGGAGACCAAGTCCATTTGAGGAAGAACCCTGAACAAGTATAGAAGAAGTACATAAAATGGTAAAGGATAAGTAACCAAAAAAAAAAAAAAGTGATTAGTTATAGCATCTTTCTTCCCTGTCGCTAATAAATAAGCACAGTACTTAGTATATATCATATATCTTACTTTTTTTTTTTTAGGTACTGGGGTTCTCACTATGTTACTCAGGCTGGACTTTAACTCCTAGGCTCTAGGGATCCTCCCAACTCAGCCTCCTGAGTAGCTGGGATTACAGGCACATGCCATTGCCTGGCTTACACCTTTAGCTTATAGAGACTACATCACACACTTAACAAAATTGTTCCTAATACTTACCTAGGAGGCTGCCAGTTTTGAGTAGTCCCAGAACAATAGATGACTCTGCAGTAGATTCAAATTATGGTACAAGCAGCCCTGCCACTTGGGCTATGTGACTTAGAAGCTCCAAAGGTGCTAGAGGTGCCCATGATCTATAAAGATGCCCTATGGATTTCTGGTCAACTTCAACAAGAGAAACACAGTGCAGACACCTGTAGTTCTAGAGCAAGGTTATGTTGCCTGCAGCAGAAAATCATTCTCTATTTGAAAGGTAGTTCCTGGCATGATACAGAACCCCAATATACTATGAGTACCTGAGTAGCATATATCAAGCCACTATGCAATTGGAGATGTTCATAATAAACTGGATACTGTCAGCCACCAAGTGATCAGGTTGAAATGACACAGCAGCAAATCATATGATAAAAACCCATATCTCAAGATTAGGCCTGAGCGGTAAGTTATACAGGCACAAGTAAGTTACACAGATAGGCCCAGACCTTCATGTTGCCTAGCTCCACTGCAGTGATTACAACCTCTCAACTCATTCCTGTAGCTTTGTAGGGGTTCTTTAGATGAGATTATACAGAAGGGAAAAACCTGAGCCTGATTCACAAATTTAATCAACCCAATTCATTAGTTTTTGCTGAAGACATTGCTGCCATAATACAGTCTCACTCAAGAATAATTCTGAAAACAGTGGCAAGTGGAAATCCCTGCAGCGGGCTCAAATTGGTGGATGGGTTTTAATGAAAATACCGGGAAGATTTGGCTTCAGTGATAGGAACACCAGGAAGGCTGAAATACTGAAAATAAACTACCTCTTTATAATTTATCCTACAGCCAGGCCAAACTGTCTAACCTGAGAACTACTGATCGAAGAGACACATTGCAAAAAACAGCATCTGAACCCAGACATTTCTTAGGGGCCACAACATTCCATCGCTTAACCAGGAAAATACTTACCAAGGACTTAATTACAAATAGCAAAGAGTACAAAATTAGATCTCTCTTAAAAACACAATCTTTGCCCATAAACGACTCCCATGTTAAAATCTCCATTGTCCTCCATTATTTAACACTAAGTATGAATGCATAATTCTGGGAAAGCTTGTTTTCTGGATTCACTTTAGGGACTGGTGCTTCCCTAAGTGAATGTAAACACACACATACAGACATGCACACACACCCACATAGAGAAAACCTGTTCAAACTTCAAACTTAGCATTTCTGGATTTATAAGGAGACAACTGGAGTACATGACATAAAATCCTTGCCACTGTCATTGTTATCACCACCCTTACTTCTGATGTATTCCCTTCTTCTCTCACCTCTTTCTTTTCTTCTATAACCTGTCATTTCTCCTGTGACTCTCAGATTTCACACAGGAAAGTCTGCTGTCTACTGACATCTCTGTGCTCTATAGTCCCCCTTGCCTCCTGTTTAGGCAGAGGCTGGACTAATCATTACAGTTGCAAGGTTTCAGTTTCCTTACTCATTGCATAAATGGGTTTAGAATATTTTTCCAAACAAAGATACATTCATCTTTTATTTTTCTTATTTCTGGGCTCAGTGCCACTCAGACGCTTGAGAGTACAAGATAACCAAAGTTGTTTGTAAATGAATGTAATAATTCCAAGTTTGCTTATCATAGTTCCAACACTGACAAATTTGCAAGACTATGCTTTTATTAAGAGTAGATATAAGAAATGGTGTTTGGTGAACATGTCTTGATTCTGCAGAATCATTTGTCTAGACACTGTTGCTATCCGTGTTGCTAATAAGATACTTTGATTTACTCATTTATTTAATGAGCATTTGCCAAGTTCCTATTATCTTTGGATGATAGGAAATATAAAGATAAGTAAGTTATAGTTTTGTCTCCTAAGGAAACCCACAGTCTACGAGGAAATGTGCAAGTACACAAGTAATTTTTATATGATTCAACAAGTGCTATAGCAGAAACAAACACAAAGTGCAATTGAAACTCAGAGGAAGGCAGATCTAACCCTCCCTCGTCGGGTCTGGAAAGTTCTCAGAAGAAGTGTGACATCTGAGCCACATCCTGAAGAAGGAATACAAATTTGCCAAGCTGAAAATCTATGAACTGGAGAGAAAAGAAACTATGTGTGCCATGGCATGGAAGAACAGCTTAACAATATATCTAGAGAACAAGGTGCACATAATTACGTGAAGGAAATAAGGTTCAGGAGAAATGCAAGGATGTAATTCATAATGATCTTGTATACCATACTAGAGATTGGCCTTTAACCTGAGGAATAAATGGAGATCATTGAAGCAGAGAGCACGCATGCTTCAATGATTCTTATGCATGAGAGTAGCATGATCAGATTTGCACTTAACAAAATCACTTTGATCATAATAGAGGAAAAATTGGAGAAAGATAATATGAGAAACCAGATGACCAACTAAAAGAAATAATAAGAACCTAATCCTAGTAGTGGCCAGAGGGTGACTGCAGAGGAGACAGACTACAGAGACATTTAGGAGATAAGATAAACAAAATCAGGTGATTAATTTGTATGTGAAGGAGGAGGAAGGGCAGAGGAGAAAGTAACAAAACAGGAAAGAGTCTAGCATAATGCCCAGATTTCCGACATGAAAAGCTGGATGATGGCTTTGGCTTTACTGAGTTAACCAATTTAGGGGAAGGAAAGTTTGGAGGTCAAGATGAAGAGTTGTTTTGGAAATATTGAATTTGAATAGTCTATGTGATAGCCTAATAGAGATAAACAGGTGGTTGTTATACATCAGTCAGCATCTCAGGAGAAAGGTTAGACAGGTAAGACATCAGGGCTAGACAAATAAGACATATAGGTAGCAGTTTTTTGTTTTAGTTTTTATTATATAAATTTATTATATAATAAATTTTAGTGTATTATATAGTTTATTATATAGTTTAGTTTATTATATAGTTTATTATAGTTTTAGTTTTTATTATATAAATTTATTATATAAATTATATAAATTAGCAGAATGTTTTAATATATATATTTACTATATGTGTAAATATATATATATATTAAAGTGATTACTACAATCAAGCTAATTATATAGGGTGAAGTGGAAACCAAATCCAAAAGGATCAGACTTACAAATTAATATGCAGAAATCCTGCCCAAATGGAGACTAACATTAACAATCATTTAGTCACTCAGGCAGTTGGCTCTGTCTTCTAAGACAAACCAATACAATTCCTTCAAGAAAAATGATAATATCTTTCTTAACCTTGCTATTTATCAGAAGCAAACTCTCTCTTCTCTTGGGTTTTAGACATTTGTGCATTACACTTATTATGCATTTCCTAATTCATGTAACCCAAATATCAATGGCCTTATGTGTTTATTCCTGACTTTACTCTTGAGATCCTCGACAAGAGAGAACTTCCACAGATCTGGGGTATCTCTTTTCAGTCTAATGTGCGTTGTTCTACTCCAGATTTTTAAAAATTGCTTACTAGAAATGAAATAATTACGTCAAGCATTGAAATAAATAATATTGAAACCTTATAGTTATTCCAACTTTTAAAGTATTCTAAATATTTCCTTCAAACAATAAATGCTGACCTCTAAAAAATCAATACAATGGCTTCCTGATATGATCAGCTTCCTACTTCATAAGGTATTCATCATCATCTCATTCCAATTCTACAGTTCAAAGAATTTCTTTTAAAAACAAGAACAAAAAAAATTAGTAAAAGTTAAAAATTATTCTGGAATCTCACTTCAGTATAGTTAGATTTTGCAGCACAATAAGGATCTAATCACACCCCGATTGGTACAGATTTATGCAAAGAGCTTATACAAGAATTAATGGACATTAAGAAAATCACTCCATGCATACTGATATGTGAATATGCCTGAAGACATCTAGAGTCACCCACAGCTGGAAACATGCTAAAATAATAAGGCTACAGTCAGAAATGCTGTTTTAATTATGAATTTCTTTTCTATTTTTAGACAGTACTGATCTTCACTTGTATGAGATACATTATTTTTATTTAAATTTTTGTTTCTTACAACTCTATATATAGAAAATTTAAAAAATATATCACTGACATATATATCCAGAAAATAACTAAGAGGAGTTTTTATTTTCAGGTCAAAGAGAAAAAATAATAATAAAGTCACAAATAAATGTATGAACTTAATTAAATTAGATAAGTGAGGTTTATGATATGTTTGTGTGATACAAGTATTGTTATAATGAATATAGGAAGGAAAAAAGACATACTTAGAGGCCACCCAAAGAACTACACTGTCCTAGCATTCATCTCTTAGCTTTGAAATTACCCCTGAATTATCAAGGAAGGAAATTATTATTTATTGAGCAGGCACTTAGCCAGTTATATATTAATGCACACTTTACCTACTTTACTTTTCAGTGTACAACTTCTTTTTCTTTTATGAAATGGAGACAATAATGCTTTCCAGTAATATTTGCTCCATTTCATAAAGGAAAAAGAAGTTTATATAAAGGCCTTGTGATGGTTTTAAAATATCATGAAATCCATTGCAAAGGTGAGGTCTAATTCTCTTCTCCTTAAGTATGGGTGGATTTAGTGACTCAGAATATGGCAGAAGTATCAGTTGGTATCTCCTGAGACCGGATCATAAAAGACAGCCTTCCTACTCGTTCTCTCTCTTCCTTGGATGGCTCATTCTGAGGAACACTAACTGCTATGTCATGATATAAACACAGCCGTATTAATCAGCTTGGTCTCTCACACCATAGGCTGTGTGACTTAAACAACAGAAATTGATTTTTCACAGTTCTGGAGACGAGGAAGTTCAAGAGCAAGGTGCTAACCTATTCAGTTCCTGGTAAGAGTTCTTTTCCTGGCTTACAGACAGCCACTTTCTTGCTGTGTCCTCTCATGGCACAGCTCTGTTGTCTCTTCCTCTTTTTATAAGAGCATCCGCCTGATCGTATTAGGGACCCATCCTTAAGACTTCATTTAACCTTTTTCACCTCCTCACAGGCCCTGTCTCTAAATGCAGTCACACTTGGGGTTAGTATTTCAACATACAAATTTCAGGGGGACACAAAGATGCAGTCTGTAACACAGCCCTGTGGAAAGGTTAATGTGGTAAGAAACTAAGGCCCCTGCCAACAGCCATGTGAGTGAACCAGCTTGCAGGCAGTTCTTCTGGCTCCAGTCAAGCCTTCAGGTTATTGTACCCCTGGTCAATATCTTGAATGCAACCTCATAAGAAATCTTGAGGCAAAGTCACCCAGCTAAGCTGATCCTATATATCTTACTCTAAGTATCTAAATATCTTACAATGTGAGAAAATAAATACTTATTGCTTAAGTTGCTATTTTGGTGGAAAATTTGGCAGCAATAGACAGTAAGTGGTAAAATAGGAATTAGAAGCCAGATTTTTCTAACTGTTGAAGTGTATATGCTCTTTCCACTACCCACACTGCTTCTCCAATATTTATTTAGAAGCTCATTCATTTATTGTGAGAGTTCGCACATACTAACTCAGTTAATCCTTATAACAACTTTGAGATAATGTTTTATAATACTACACACAAAATATATTTTTGTAATTAAAAATAATTTTTAAATAAAATAAATTACTTTGACATTATGAAATTGGTTGTACCTCCAAAGAATGATCCAATCAATCTACTTCTCTCCATCTCCACTATGACTACCCTGATCTATATGCCACATCATCTGTAGCCTAGATGACGTCAGTGGCCTAACTAGTTCCTTGCTTTTATAGTTTTCTTCCCCATAGCAGGAGGAGTGAATTTTAAAGATGTAAATCAAACTATGATAATCTCCTACTTAAAACCTTTCCATGACTGTGTGATTCCTTTTGCTGGTTACACTTAATATATCTAAATGACACTGAATGGTACTAATCATGTGGTCACTTAATTGATGGCAATTCACTGCAACTACAATGCAATACATATGCATAATGTTTCTTCATTCATTTCCTTTCATTTCCCCACACTGCTCTTTTTTCTGTCCCATGAAACCCATTCAGTCCTCAATCTGGGCTCAGGATCTTTGCAACTTATAAACAACAAAGATGATGAGCTCGATGGAATAAAAGATGAGCTCATAAGTTTAAAAAATAATTGCCTAGCTAAAAGAGTATAAACACTAAGAAATAAGGACAGGATACTGAACATTTTAGACCATAGGTAAGAATATAAACAAAAGTTATCAAACACTTAAATAAAACATTTCACACTCATTATAAAGATAGAAAAATCTACATTTATAAGTAACCTAAACAAATCTGAATTTATTCGCATTCCTCATTCTCTAGCCAAATTACAATAACCACCAGTGTCTAGGTCAATAAGTGAATTTGCCTCTCTGTTCTCTGTTCTGTATATCTATGCAGTAGAAATGAAAATAACTATAGTAGACTTACCTCCTTAGTTAGGCTTTAGGTTTTTATATTTCATAAGACAAAAAGTCAAATATGGTCAAAATTATTATTGAAATCCTCTTAAAAGACCTACATAAAAAACCAATATACCATTTCTCAATAAGTCAATCACATCTTTCCTTTCAGAAGTAGATTAAACCTTCTGATTTAACATCCAATAAATGTTGAACGTTTGAATCACAATGTCACATTATGATCTCATTCTATGAGAAGCATGAAAGAACTGAGAGCACCTGAGAAGAACAGCAGCTTACACCTTCCCTCTCACACTTACTTTGAGGTCACAGATACACTGAGTAGAATGATGAAATCACCTCTATTATTTCTCTGTCTCTTCTCACTCTCTCTTCTTAACCCCCTCCTGTTAAGGTTGCTTAAATTGAAACGAAAGTAAGAGGAGGAAGCAGAGCTAAATGGAAAACTCTCCAGCAATCATCCTCCCAAAAAGAATACCAAATTAAACAACTATCCACACAAGAAAGCACCTTCATAAGAACCAAAAATCAGATGAGCAATCACAGTACCTGGTTTAAACATCACATCAAGGAAAGTAACATTGAAGAGGGTAGGAAAGGCAGTCTTGAACTGCCGACATCACCCCTCCCCAATCCTGCAACAGTGGCCCCATGGTCTGGAGAGAGAATCTGTGTGCTTGAGAAAGAGAGAGTTCAGTGATTATGGGACTTTGCATTGGAACTCAGTGCCGCCCTGTCAGAGCAGAAAGCAACATCAGGCAGAATTCAGCCAGTGCCCACAGAGGGAGCATTTAGACCAGCCATAGACTGAGAGGAATTATCCACTCCAGTGGTTGGAACCTGAGTTTTGGCAAGCACCCTCGCATAGGCTAAAGTGTTCTGGGGTCCTAAATAAATTTGAAAGGCATCCCATGTCACAAGGACTGCAATTCCTGGGCAAGTCTTCGTACTGTGCTGGGCTCAGAGCCAGTAAACTTGGGTGCACAACTTAGTGAGACACCAGCCAGGACAGCAAGGGAGTGCTTGCATCACTCCTCCTTTAATCCCAGGTAGCAGCTCTGGGAGAGACTTCTTCATTCTCCTTGAGGAAAGTAAAGAGGACTTTGCCTTGCAACTTGGATACCAGCTCAGTCATGGTAGAACAGGGCACTAGGCAGAGTCCAGAGGCCCCCTTTCTAGGCCCTACCACCCAGGAAACATTTCTAGACACAGCCTGGGGCAAGAGGGAACCTGCTGCCTTGAAGAGAAAGAGCCAGTTTTGGCAGGATTTATCACCTGCTGACTAAAGAGCCCTTGGGCCTTTCATAAACAACAGTGGTACCCAGAGAGTGCTCACATGGGCCTTGGATGAGATCCAGGCCCATGCTGGCTTCACGGGTGACCCAGTGTATCCCCGGCTGTAATAGCCACAAGGGGAGGCTCCTTCTGCTTGAGGAAAGGAGAGAGAAGAATAAAGGGGACTTTATCTTGCAGCTTAGGCACCAGCTCAGCCAGAGGGGGCTAGAGAATCAAGCACGCTTCTGGGGTCCCTAATTCCATACCTTAGCTCTTATATGGCATTTATGGACCCACCCTGGGCCAGAGGAGAGCTTGCTCCCCTGAAAAGAGAGACTCATACCTGGAAGAATTCACCACAAGCTGACTGGCCCAAGAGTGCTTGGACCTTGAGTGAACATCATTGGAGCCCAAGCAGTACTCACCATAGGCATCACGTGGTGGTGGCCACAGGAGAGACTTCTTCTGCATGAGGAAAGGAAAGAGTGGGAAGGACTTTATCTTGGGGCTTGGGTTTCAGGTCAGCTGCAGTAAAATACAGCACCAGGTACATTCCTAAGTTTTCCAACTCCAGGCCCTGGCTCCTGGATGACATTCATGGACCTGCCCTGGGCTGGGGTGTGGCTCACTGCCCTGAAGGGAAGGGCATAATAAGCCTAGCTGAATTCATCACCTGCTCTCTGAAGAGCCCTTGGACATTGGGCCAGGCAGTAGTCACTGTGGGACTCAGGCGAGACCCAGCATTGTACTGATTTCAGGTCTTACCCGGTATAGTCCCAGTGGTGGTGGCCAGAGGGTTACTTGTGCCATCTTCCCCAAGTTCCAGGCAGCTCAGCACAAAGAGAAAGACTCCAGTATTTTGCAGGAAAGTAAGGGAAGAGAACAACAGTCTCTGCCTGGTAATCTGGGAAATCCTCTTGGATCTTACCCAGGACCACCAAAGCAGTACCTCTACAAGTCTGAAAGAGCCATAATGTTACTGGGCTTGGGGTGCCCACTAATGAATATATGGCCTCGGTGACCAATAATTTAAATCAGAACACTCAATTCCTTCTGAAAACTCAGAAAGCCTTCCCAAGAAGTATAGATACAAACAAACTCATACTGGAAAGACCTACGATACTTAACTCTTCAATGCCCAGACATCAACGAACATCACAAGCATTAAGACCATCCAAGGAAACATGACTTCACCAACCAAACTAAAGAAAGCACAATTACCAATCTCCAAGTGACAGAGATAGGTGACCTTTCAGATAGAAAATTCAAACTACCTGTTTTGTAAAAGCTCAATGAAACCACAAAAGACACAGAATAACCAAACCTATGCTGAGAAAAAAGAACAAAGCTGGAAGAATCACATTATCAGACTTCAAATTATACTACAGAGCTCTAGTAACCAAAACAACAAAGTACTGGGATAAAAACAGACATATAGAAGAATGGAACAGAATAAGGAACCCAGAGATAAATCTGTACATCAACAGTGAACTCATTTTCAACAAAGGTGCCAAGAACATTGGGGAAAGAACAGTCTCTTCAATAAATGGTGCTGGGAAAACTGGATTTCCATATGCAGAAAAATCAAACTAGATGCCTCTCTCTCACCATATACAAAAATCAAATCAAAATGGATTAAAGATTAAATCTAGGACCTCAAACTGTGAAACTACTAAACAAAAACATTGAGGAAACTCTCTGGGACATTGGTCTGGGCAAAGATTTATCAAGTAATACCCCAAAGGCACAGGCAACCAAACCAAAAATGCACAAATGGGATCACATTAAGTTAAAAAGCTTCTGCACAGCAAAGGAAACAATCAACAACGTGAAGAGAAAACCCACAAATGGGGAGAAAATATTTGCAAACTATCCATCTGACAAGGAATTAATAACCAGAATATATAAGGAGCTCAAACAATTATATAGGAATAAATCCAATAGTCTGATTTTAAAATGGGCAAAAGACCTGAATAGACATTTCTCAAAAGAAGACATACAAATAACAGACATATAAAAAGGTGCTCGTCATCACCGATGATCACAGAAACGCAAACCAAGACTACCATGAGATATCATCTCACCCTAGTAAAAAACGGCTTATATACAAAAAAAGCAGGCAATAAAGAATGCTGGTGAGGAGGCAGAGGAAAGAGAACCCCCATGCACTGTTGAAGGGAATGTAAATTAGTACAACCACTATGGAGAACAGCATGGAGGTTCCTCAAAAAATTAAAAATAGAACTACCATAGAATCCAGCAATCCACTGCTAGGTATATTCCCAAAAGAAAGGACATCAGTATGTCGAAGCAATAGCTGAACGCCTATGTTTACTGTAGCACTAGCCATAATAGGCAAGATTTGGAAGCAACCTAAGTGTCCATCAACAGATGAATGGATAAAGAAAATGTGGTACATGCAAACCATGGAATACTATTCAGCCATTTAAAAGAATGAGATCCTGTCATTTGCAACAACATGGATGAAACTGGAGTCATTATATTAAGTGAAAGAAGCCAGGCACAGAAAGACAAACATCGCACATTCTCACTTATTTGTGGAAGCTAAAAATTAAGACAATTGAACTAACAGAGAGAGACAGTAGAAGGATGGTTACCAGAGACTGGGAAGGATGGGGTGGGGGAAGGTGGGGATGGCTAACAGATACAAAAAAATAGATAGAATGACTAAGATCTAGCATTTATAGCACATCAGGGTGACTACAGTCAACAATAATGTATTGTACATTTAAAAATAATTAAAAGTATAATTAGTTTATAACACAGAAAAATTATAAATGCTTGAGGTTATACCTTCTACAAATTTTGCCTAAATTAAATCCACAGATGATGTGACTCCAGAGCATTTATATAAGACCACTATCTGCCCCAGCTGAATGATGGCTGACAGGAGATGGGGGAAGACACTTGTCCTTGCTTTTAGCCATATCTAGTCCCTACACGTGACTTACTCTAGGTTATAAAGGCTGACCACTGAATCAGGAAACACAAATACAGAATAAATACTTTATTGGCAACACATTATAATATACATTAAAATAATAGTATCTGTATTTCCAAATGCTATGGCCACCCTGTACATAAAACAGTGTGAATAATTACAGTCCCTATGCTCTGAGAGTCGATAAACTAAAATAAATAAATAATTGTTGCAGATAAAAGCACAAAATTGGCAAGAAAATTTGGCCAAAATAACCATGTCAAACTCATAGCTAAAAATCCAAAGAAAAATGTATGTGTCAGCAAATATGTCCAGTTTTTCTTCAACTGGTAAGAAAGGAGATAGTCTCATGACACACAATTTTGTCTCGGTTTCTATCCTTAAAATTGTTACTTTACACTTAACACACCCAGTCAATCAAGAAATTAGGAATATATGTTTGAATTATTTACCCACTACTTAGTAGATTTTTGAACAAAGCCTTTTTCTTTTCTTTTCAATTTTTAATTGACAGACAACAATTATATATATATATTTATAGTGTACAACATATTTTGAAATGTGTATAGATGATGGACTGGCTAAATTGAGCTAATTAACATATGCGTTATCTCACACAGTTATCATATTTGGGGTGAGAACACATAAAACCTACTCCCTTAGCATTTTTCAATACAATAAATCATACAAAACCTTTCTTTACAAACTCCAAGCCAATGCCTAAAAAGTAAAAGTTGGAAAAACTTTCTACCTGTTCGTTTTAGCAAACTTCACCTTCTCCTTGGAAGAAAAGCAAATCTATGTTAACTGGAAAGTTGAAAGGAAAACCTGCTGATTTCTAGGCAAACTGATGTGTTGGGTTCGAAAAAAGAATGTTCTCATTGATTTACATCGGACACCTGGTAAGCCCTTTAGAAGACTCTATACCTGTCTCAGAAAAAAGCAATGTAGGCCCAAAATGACCAACCAGATACATAGAATCATGTTGATTCCATTTTCTGCCAAGAGTTTTGTAAAAACTGCAGGCATAAAAAATTAAAGGTTTTATTGCAGGACAGATGGGCATGCACGCTGGGAAGCCATATACCTGGCCCACACAAAACGGATGAACAATCCCTGATTCTCAAAACACTTCACTTGAAGACACGGCATATTTCCTGCCTGAGCAATGAAGCCAAGGGAATAGGAAAGACTCCTTTCTAATATTTTTCCAGATAGTTAAATGTGATTGTCTAGAGAATTTCCATTTGCAGTTAGTTTGGCATGCCTTTTACCAGAATTCATCATTCCACTCAGCTTTATAAGCCTCGGGGAGGTAGGGAAGAAGGGTTGTGTCCACACAGTCTTGATCCCTGCTATCTGTTAATCCTGTCTAACTAGGGCAGCCGCTGAGTTACACGATCTCTTCTCTGGGGCTATTTATATTTAACACAAGATTCAAGAAATGGTCTCAAACCCTAGTCTGGGAAACATTAAAAAGACAGATTCTTTCATACAATTTAGCAAGTTTGGACGGGAGGAGGTGTTGTTAGAAAACTGCATTTTGTCCAGTATTCCCAATAAACAGACCCCCATTTGGTAATCACGACTTACAAGATCAAAAATTATTAGAACTCAGACTAATAAATCACTAAAGTAGAATTTAATGCATGGGCAATGGAAATAAACATTTTAGAAGGGAAATCATACACTAGCAGCTGCCTATTAACCTTTACATACATTTAACTGGGTTGAGCGGTTTTAAGTTTTCATCTAGTCAATATCTGAATAAAGCAAGTTTAGACTAAATGATTCCCAACTTCACTTCAAGAACTGTATGCAGTGATGAGCTTGTAAATTAACCACATCTCCAAGAAAAGATGTCTACATATATATATATATATATAGCTCATATACATATACATATATACATGCACACGTTTATAAGAAATTGTGCTGACGTAAAACATGTAACCTACAATTCACGAAAATAATAAAATATACAATATTCTTTATTGTAAACGTCATATACATTTAACTTCAGTGTGACTTGCTATTTCTTAAAAACACTATCAGTTTTTATAATTATATGCCAACAATAGTGTCACAAAATCAGACTATGAATATATGCTTGATTACTATCCAATTCAGCACGGAAATCACTCACATCATTAAGAAATGAGTGTAGTTATGACAAAATGTTGGTTGATAATTTTGTTTACATTAAGGAATAAGATGAAAGTGAAATAAGCCATGTGCTGGAAATTCACTCATTCATCAATAAAGTGAGTGACTTCTTTGCTAAATTAGATAACAGTTTGTAAATACTGACAGAAATTTCTTCATGTTTTTTATGCTATTCACAATATCATTGCCACAGACAGGACACACTTTTAAGTTTATTCAGCATTTAACATTTTCTCCATCACTTCTAAAATGTAGGCAATCAACAAAACATTAAATCAAGCCCTGATTTGCACCATTTGCTGATTGCTGTAGTATAAAGACTCCCACCTGGCCGATTTCAAGCTAACGACATGAAGTCTCTGAGGGCCAAGTTTGGAAGAGATGCAAAGAAGTATCTCTTTCACCAGGCAAGTGATACATAACCTCAAGAGCACAGATAATAGTTAAAAGTGATAAAGGAATTAGGAAGTAATAAGTTTTGAATGTTATTTTATATTAATATAAATTAATTGTTTATATAATTTAATTTTTAATAATGATTGTGTTAGCTGGGGGCGGTGGCTCATGCCTGTAACCCCAGCACTTTGGGACGCTGAGGCGGGTGGATCACCTGAGGTCGGGAGTTCAAGACCAGCCTAACCAACATGGAGAAACTCCGTCTCTACTAAAAATACAAAATTAGCCGGGTGTGGTGGCGTGTGCCTGTAATCCCAGCTACTCGGGAGGCTGAGGCAGGAGAATCACTTGAACCCAGGAGGCAGAGGTTGCTGTGAACTGAGATCGCGCCATTGCACTCCAGCCTGGGCAACAAGAGCGAAACTATGTTTCAAAAAATAAATAAATAAATATAATGATTGTGTTCAACAACTACTTCACAAAATTTCTGAAAATTTTACATTTGACTCAAGCCAGTTAGCACCACTTAGAGCCATTGTTATATGTTTGCTTGCAAATATTCAGATGGGAAGAGGCAAGGCAAAATAGATAAGTTAGCCAATGTTATGGGAGGAGGTTAGGAGAGGAGGAGTACGTGGAATAAAAATGTAGAAAAAAATGTTCTTACCTGTTTGCAACCTTAACTCCCAGAGATTACCATTTCAGTTTTGTAATAGGAACTCACCAGCAGGATCCTCCACAGAAGAATGGAAATCAACCAACGGATAGTGGACCTTTGTCTCTGGCCATGGCACCATCTCTAAGAGCAATGGTCCAGTGGTTTTCAATCCTGGTGCCCATCAGAATCACCTATGATGTTGTTGTTGTTGTTTTTAATACAGGCATCAGGGCCACCTAAACCAGAATTTCCTATGGTGAGTCCACTTTCCAATCTACTTTGAAATTTTAACCCAGAATGTTCATTGTTAATAGCATCTATTTGGCTTAAGTTCGTATTGGTGACAGTCAATTTCTAAAAGCTCACCCTGAAACTAGGTAACTACTCATGTCAATTTCAACAAGTATATAAAATAATTAATTTCTGTGTTTAAATGGGAAATTATATGCAATGTGTTCTTTTTAGAATCAGCTATAAGACATTTCATTTATAAAATTTCTTACAATTTTTTTTCTAATACCCAGTCATAAATTCCCCATGAGTGAAAAGTTTATGTTCACAATATCCTGTTGCCTTTCTGTATTTTCAAAATTGAAAGATGAAGAAGAAACAAACTTTGATCTGACTGGCATTATGATGACAGGAACAGAGAGAGACATTTTTAGGACATATTTTCAAAACTGTCCACATGAAATGACATTTCAAGTTTGGAAAATCATATTACTTTAAATGGGATTTACATGGTTACATTCCAAACTACTTTGAAATTTTAACCTAGAATATTCGCTTTTGATGGTGTCTATTTGACTTAAGCTTATGCTGGATAACTTAAAAGTTGCCATTTCAACACTCAAGTATTTCAAATTTTTGAAATAACTAACATTTGTAAGCTTCTGATCAACTTTAAAAAAAATAATCAGCAAGCTAGGTAAAAATTATTTTAAAAGTAAAATTCAAAACTATCTCCAAAAAATGTTTATGTAATCAAAACAGTGTAAAAACGAGATTTAAAAGGATTACAATTCTGAACATGAATTTAGAAATATTAGTAATCACCTTATGTTCTAACCCTTAGCATTACAACAAAAGCATCATATCAGGCCATTTATTTTCACTGCTTAAATTGCTAACTTCGAATGTCGTCACACTTTAACCATTTCCCTAGAGGATGCTCTCTAATTTGGAGGTCAGCATTCTCATAACATATAAGCAGTTTTGCCAAAACCCCTCCCTGAGTCTATTTTTTCCATTTACATTTATCTTCTCCACCTCAACACCTCACAATAGTAGTGTCAGCATTGGTAACAGTGTTCACAAAAGTATGAATCATTTTGCATGATAATCACTTAAAGTTAGTAGCACAACTGCAAGCCAATCTGTGGGCCAGTTTAGGGTTCAATTATCCATGTGTTCCTAAATGAACACCACATTTTACAGATTAATTCACCGCCAGGGTATAGGTAGAAAATTGTGGGTACAAACCATAAAATGTCTCTATCCACAGTGCTAGCTTTCCAATTCATTTCATCTTTGTTCATTTTTTTCCATGTTTATTGCTGACAAACTCTGCTAGTGTATATATTAGTCAGATACCACCTAATGTTCTTTGGCACTTACTACATTTCCCATTAAGCTAAAATCCTAAAATAGCTTTTTAAATACTGAATTTGTATCTCTGCCAATATGAAATTGTGAAACCTTCCTTATCCATTTATTGCATCAAATACTTGATTTCCCCAGATGCTAAATCATTAATCTTGTCTGGATGTATTTCAAGATCAAAGCTCCCATTTTAATAAATTTACATGACAACCAACAATAAATCTTCGGAGGCCCATCTTTCTGGCTCATGACCTGTCTTAAATCCTCTACCTGAAGCTGATACCTATACTACTTCTAGATTTGGAAACAAAGAACAAATTTAGGAGATTACATTTAGACAGAGGCAGCAAGAAATCTTCCTTTTATACATTTTTCTCCTTTCCAAGCACACGCAATAAATTTATACCTCTGCAGGTTAACAGAAAACAGGGATGTTATTATACATACTGCTTTGTTCCCTCTGGCTGTCTTCAAAATACCTAAGACCAGGGCCTCAAATAATTTTCTGTAACAGAACTTTGCTGCCACCAACTGAACACATTCACCCAATGCAAGTAGGTTTTGTTTTTTGGCTTGGTGTTTTTTTCACAAATTAGTGCTGAAAAAGGAGATGAAGGGAAGACACATATTCTTTTGGCCCACATCCCAAACCCTAGCCATAACTCCATTTTTTTTTTTTTTGAGACGGCATAACTCCATTTTTAATCAGTAATACCACGTGAGCATTGAAAGAGAGCTGAGAATTCATATCTTGACATTAGCAATGGCAGCCCTCCCTTTGCAACTCTAAACTACTTTATATTAATAGAAAACTCCTCCTTTATTTGTAAGCAAAGGGCACCTGTTTCATTCATACAAACAAGCATAAATCAAAGACTTTGTGCCAGGAGTGAGTGGCATGTCATGAAATGGTAATGTTGACCTGGCCATTGAGCTGGGCTAAGTGAAAGTCTTTGAATCAATAATGGTTACCAGGTCAGAAAAGCAAACTCCTCTTATCTCATTCTCACCGGTGAATTCTTGCAAAAAAATTCAAAGTAGTCTTCACAGGTGGCCCTAATTTCTTGTTCCCAAGCCAAATCCACTTTGGTCTTTTAAAGGGGTAAGAGACTATTTAGTCAGTTGTCCTAGACCTTTGCAACACATTAGAATCACCTGGTAAAATACAAACTTCAAGGCCCCTCCTCAGAACCCCCAGTTAGAGCCTCTCAGAAGGGAATTTGGGCAACAGCATATTAGAAATACAGGAAATCCTGAAATACAGCCAGAGTTGAAGAGCACTAGCTTAGGCCTATTCTCTCATTTCCTAAATGGGGGAGCAGGTTCAGAAGAGTAAAACCAATCAACAAAAATATATGCACACACCCTTAAGGAAAACCTTGAGGAGGCCTAGAACATTGGGTTTGGAGAGGGTGATGCCTGGCTTCACTAGGGAGGGTTATTCAAAACGAAGCACATCCTAACCTGTTGATCTTCGCCAAATTCCTTTGTTCTCTTGAACAATTCAACATAAGCAGGATAAAAATGCTTTAACAGTGGAAAAAAAAAACAGTCTTTGGAAGATAATAAGAAAAATAACCTCACTTTATTTTCATTTCATATCTGTCCCATTTAGCTTGAAATTTTTGCCCTGTTGAAACTTATGAGTGCTGAAAACATATTTACTGTGAGTCAAATATGACCTAATTTGTTAATTCCCGTGACCCTGATATTTTCCTTTAACATAGACAGCCCAAACATGGAATGTTTTCAGTAAAATTAATATATACTTGAAGTTTTTCATTTATTCGACTTAATGTTTCTAGTATATAGAAGGAAACAATTTAATACATGGCATGCTGATTTTTTTTCTACAGTTTTCTAATTTTCTTACCTCTGTCTTTGGAAGATTCATTTTAGATTACTTCTAGTGCCTTATGAAAAAGGTCTACCCACCATCACTACCCAAGAAAGCAAGTTAATGCTTTATGTTTCTCCCACTTCTTGGACCTTCCCAACTCTACCAGCCCCTGCCCCATCCAGACATAGCCCTAGCTCACCCAGCAGTAATTTTGCTGCAAGTCAAACCCTGATTCACCTGCCCTTTTTGCTTAGTAGTGTCTTTAACCCGCTCTCCTAGTGAGCACTCAAGAATCTTTGACGTTAAATGGGTACTGCAACCCCTACCTGATTGAAAGGGCTTTGACCTTGACAATAAAAAGCTGATTTCACCCAGTAGGGCTTCCTATTTTTGGAAATTCAATTCGCACTGACTTATCAGGGGTGAGGGGGAGAGAAGCAAGCAAGACAGAGGTTGGTGGGGAAGTAACTTGAGTCCAAGACGGAGAGTTATGGCTCTATACATGGCAAGACACCCACTAGAAATCTGCTGGGATGAAGAAATGGTACACCTTCTGGGAGTAGCCAGCCCAAAGTAGTAAAGTGGTCAGGCAAACAAGTTTCTTTCAGCTACAAAGCATCAGTAGTTGGAGCAGCATACGGGCACAAGCAAGACTGCTTTGGTACCCATGTGGGAAAGCGTAAAGCTAAACGTTTTAACAATACAGGAATGATTGGATTCTGAGGACATGAGAAAACAATATGTTTACCTTAAAAAACCTTAGAATATAATGAAGGAAGGAGGGAAGGAAGGAAGGAAGGAAGGAAGGAAGGAAGGAAGGAAGGAAGGAAGGAAGGAAGGAAGGAAGGAAGGGGAGAGAAAGAAAATGAAAGAAAAATAAAAAAATATTGGGGTTTCTGCTGTCTATGCTGTCATTGGAAGAAGCATATGCTAAGGAGTATACACAAAGTTTTTCTAGAAGTTTCCAATGAATAACAGGATCCACTGTATCGGGGGATAAAGGCGCTGAAATCACAGAAGGAACTGCTACTGACCACCTCCTAGGTTTCACGTGCTAGTGATAGCAATCAGCCGGTTCTACCCCCAAGATGTTCACTTCCCCACCTCCCACCTGTCCAGATATTGCATGTCTTGGAAATAATGATATGACTTCTCCTCAGTCCTGATGTATTCTTATTATTCCAACTGAGAAATTCCCACAAGAAGTGGCTAGTTGGGGAATGGAGTAGTAGGCAGTATCTTGGCTAATTATTGTCATAAAAATAAATAATATTAAAACTAAATGTGTTACATTTGTCAGACATTATCCTCTAATTAAATAAACACAACCAAAATAATTCCATCCAATAAGGCTACACTTACAAGAACCAATTTCACAGTTAATTCATTCTGGTAGTGCCAATAATACAGCTTTTTATAAAAATCCAATCATCTACAGAGATTGTACTAAAGTTCTACTACAGCAAGGTAATTCTTGGCCTTGGATATTTTCAGGCTGAGATAATATGTTTGATGCTTTAAGGTGTAAAAATTCTGTGCTCACAACCAAAAACTTGTCTAAGTTGTTAAAGATATAAAACTTCTTTTTTATATAAAAATGTGGTTCTCTTCACTAGTGCCTTAGAGCTGACACTTGCAAAGGTTAGGAATTGCATTCCACCAAAAAAAGCACAAAGAAACAAACGTTTAGTGGTGTTCATATGGACACTATATGTAACATCAGCAATGACTCCTCAGAGTCTCTTGAGTCCCATAGTGACATACTTGGCCAACAGACCCTAACGACAGCAGGCTGCTTGAAGTGGGTTTTGATGAGTCTGTGAAGCCTGTCATTGTAGCTCTCCTACCCTATCGATTGTAATTGGCTGCCATTTGGTATTATGTGGGAAAGTTTACCAGCCACAGACTGCTGTATCATTGTACCAGGGCACTTTCTGTGCTGCTCTAAAAATTCTCATGCACCTTTGTTCTGCAAAGGAAGTATAATCATCAATTATAATCACAAAATAAAATCACCAAAATGTTCCAAGTGAAATGTCAGTTTTACTATCTGAAATATTTTAATTACCAATTGATCATCAAAGTTTTGAGAATTTTGTGGAAACTTCTTTATTTGATGTAATCTAACACTGCCACACAGGACTAAGTGGTATACAGTTCCACCCGTTCCACAGAGATAAAGAATATGAAACCCAAACTCAAAGCATTCACATTCAGTGATTGTCAATGATTCACTGTTATATAAAAGCAACTTTAAATTACATGGGAGAGGCCAGGCGCGGTGGCTCACGCCTGTAATCCCAGCACTTTGGGAGGCTGAGGCGGGCGGATCATGAAGTCAGGAGATCAAGACCATGCTGGCTAACGCGGTGAAACCCCGTCTCTACTAAAAATACGAAAAAATTAGCCAGGCATGGTGGTGGGCACCTGTGATCCCTGCTACTTGGGAGGCTGAGGCAGGAGAATGGCGTGAACCCAGGAGGTGGAGCTTGCAGTGAGCCGAGACAGCACCACTGCACTTCAGCCTGGGTGACAGAGCAAGACTCCATCTAAAAAAAAAAAAAAAATTACATGGGATATATACCAAGTACCCAGGAAATACAGTGCAACGGAGGAGAGTCTCCATCATACTCCCACTGTTGTATTCGTATTATTGTAAAATATATCCTGCAGTCCCAACATCTGGGACATATTCCAGTGAAAGCTAGTGGTCACAAACATTTAGCTGATATGCTTATAAACATATGATATAACGGCTGGTAACTGCTGAATGATGAGCTAGCCTTTTGGGTAAAGAGTGGCAATCACCTCTGTTTTGAGATTTGAGGTGTCCAGGAGATCCTTAGTATCAAAAACTGTCCTTCTGACTTAAAAACCTCAATTTCTGGGAATCCACCCTCTACAACATTTTTTAAATGGAAAATATTTTCCCCAAATGCACATATTATCCCGTACTAAAAAGATAATTATTTATCAGAACTAAACTTTTCAGCTGAAACTTCAGACACCATGGCCTGAAACAGGAGAGACAGTTATAAAAGAAGGAACTAGCAAAGAAATGATAAGTAGAGTACTGAAAAGAACCTGCCTGCTTTCCAAGCTGAGTAGTTTCCTGGCCCACAAAGATATTTTGGCAGACCAGTATGCTGCTTTGATCTCAAAGATGGCAGAAAGGGAAAGTTACCACTGGAGGTGAGACAGAACCATGGGAAAACCTGGCAGTAATAGATACTATTTCATAGGAAGTATCAACAATGAGAAGCCAGAAAACTAATAGAAAGGGAGACAAAAAGATTACACTGCTGAACTTCAGTTTCCTTACCTATAAAGTGTTGGAAATATACCAACCACAGCCTACCTTAATCCCAGTGAGGCTCAGATGAGAAAATGAAAATGAAAGCATTTTAAATATTCCAAGTGTTATACAAAGGTAAAATATATTGCACATATCAGATCCTTTTCACATGTAACAACAAATAAGGGAAAGTTTTCTGGATTTCGGATTGGTTGCCAAAATGTAAGCCCCTGATAAGTTTTTATGGACCAAAGACTGACTTGAATAAATTTCTAATACCTCCTCTACCATCTTCATTTCCTTTTCGTTTTCCCTTCAGGTTGGTACAAAGAAGAAAAATGGGAAGAAAAGATGCTTCCTATTTCTGATTTCTCAGTCTATCTGAAGCTGCCACTATAGAGATTGCTTTTGTTTCTGAGATGAAGCAGGGAACCCTCTTAGGGTCCTGTACCTGGTCCCCAAAGCATGAAAATAAAGAAAAATCTTGAGTTCTTTAAAGGGAAACTCCAGGCACCTAGCTAGCCATGAAAAGTAAATGATCAACTTGATATGTCATAAGCAAGAAGGTAATAGTAGCTTAAAACAATAGCTAAGAAAGTTAGAGACATGAGATGGGTGGTTCCCTATGGAAACTATAAATAATATGTTAACATATGTCCCGGAGTTGTTTTTCAAAACTCAAACCACCACCAAACAGATCTGCTGGCCCATAGAACTCAGATAAGCAGGAACTGAGGGCTAAACTCTGACCACTGTTCTTTGTTCTGAAGTTCTTCCTTGGAGGCATAGAGAAAGTCATACCCCAAAGCAGAGCTAACATTCTTTTCTACTGACCCCAAATTTTCAACAAGGTTTCTCTTCCTTAACCAATTACAACTCAAAAAAAAATTCTCTTAATCTACCTATGATCTGAAAGCTCCTACTTTAAGATATCTTGTCTTCTTAAGCCAAACCAATGTATAACCTCCATGTACTGATTTACAATTTTGCCTATAGCTTCTGGTTTCCTAAATTTTCTCCTACCTTTAAAAACTCTCATTTACAAGCTGTCAGAGAGGTCAGGACTTAAGCATGAACTGCCTGATTCTCCTTGTCGGTGCCTTACAAATAAACACACTCCTTTCTCCCACTACAAGCTCCAATGTGGCTCTTTGCCCCTTACTACACCAGACAAGTGGGCCCCACTTCAGTTCAGTGACATGTTTTGATAGTTGTTCCCATCTCTTCCATCAGCACATCTTTAACTGAAACTGTAGAAGCTGTGGGCACCAAAATACTATGTGAAGTAAATGAATTCAGAGAGAAAACATCCACAGAAAAAAAAATCCTTGATATGAAAGTTGCTATCAGCTGCATTGGTAAAATAACTTTCAAAGTTAGAGCAACTGTTAACCATTCATTTAACACACTGATAACTATACTGAATATACTAGTGAATGCAGACAACAAACAACGCTATCAATATGCAAAGATACTGAGAAACTTATTCTGGGAAGTGGTTGGTTTGGTAAGGCAAAATGAGAAGGCAGACCTTTAAAAATATAAGTAAGATAGACAAAAATCCTGTTGAATCCACACCACTTCCTTTACCAACATTGACTATTAAATCCAGTGGTCACAATAGACACTAAATTTGTTCTGGGGTACAAGTTCTAGAACTGAATATTGATTAAGGCTTCTAAATGATTTTTATTTACTTTCAAATGTAGATCAATGGAATAGAACAGCTATTCTATCCCACCTCTTTGACTAATAACAGACGTAGATTCTGACAATCACCACTGTTTTAGTCAATAATTACAGGGAAACTGAAATATGGCTCCAAGTTTATATAGTGTAGCATAAATTTGAAAGCAATAAAAAATAAGACATTCAGAAGAAAAAGGGCAAACACAATAAACCAGGAAAAGGAATAATAACCACAGTTAATCAAAGAAATATCTGTTGAACACTTACTATATTCAAAAGCTACATGTTAACTTTTTAAGTACATTATTTACGTTATTCCTCTCAACAATGTAAGAGAGATGGCATTAGCCCTAGCTCACTGGACATTAAAAAAAGAAAAAAAAAAGCTTAGAGATATTTTCCATTGTTATGCAGCTAGAAAACTAGGTAGCAGGCAATTAAACTGACTCTAATTCCAAGTTCTTTCAATATAATAACTTAACTTTAATGTAATAGTTTTCTTATTCTATTTAATATAGAAACAATAGGTTCAACAATTATAGCCCAGGGTGCCTATGATGGATAATATTGAGTGTCAACTTGATTTAATTGAAGGATGCAAAGTATTGTTCCTGGGTGTGTCTTGGAGGGTGTTGCCAAAGGAGATAAACATTTGAGCCAGTGGACTAGGACAGGCAGACCCACCTGCAATCTGGGTGGGCACCATCTAATCAGCTGCCAGTGCAGCCAGGATAAAAGCAGGCAGAGGAACTTGAAAAGACTAGACTGGCTGAGTCTTCAGGCCTCCGTCTTTCTCCCATACCGGATGCTTTCTGCTCTCAAATGTCAGACTCCAAATTCTTCAGCCTTTGCACCCTTGGACTTATAGCAGTGGTTTGCTAGGGGCTCTCAGGCCTTTGGCCACAGACCGAAGGCTGCACTATTGGCTTCCCTACTTTTGAGGTTCTGGGACTTGGACTGGCTTCCTTGCTTCTCAGTATGCAGATGGCCTTTTATGGGACTTCACCTTGCGATCGTGTGAGTCAATACTCCTTAATAAACTCCCCTTCAAGTGTCTGTGTGTGTGTGTGTGTGTGTGTGTGTGTGTGTGTGTGTGTGTATATATATATATATATATATAGAGAGAGAGAGAGAGAGAGAGAGAACACTGATTAATACTGATTTTGGTACCAGAAGCGAGGTATTAGTCCATTCTCATGCTGCTATAAAGAACTGCCCAAGCCTGAGTAAATTGTGAAGGAAAGAGGTTTAATTGACTCACAGCTCCACGAGGCTGGGGAGGCCTCAGGAAACTTAAGACTGTGGCAGAAGGCGAATGTGATGGTTAATACTGAATGTCAACTTGATTGAAAAATGCAATGTATTGATCCTGGGTGTGTCTGTGCGGCTGTTCCCAAAGGAGATTAACATTTGAGTCAGTGGGCTGGGGAAGGAAAACCCACCCTTAATCTGGGTGGGCACCATCTAATCAACTGCCAGTGCTGCCAAAATATAAAGCAGACAGAAAAAAAAATGTGAAAAGGCTAGACTGGCTTAGCTTCCCAGCCTACATCTTTCTCCCATGCTGGATGCTTCCTGCCCTCAAGCATCGGACTCCAAGTTCTTCGACTTTGGGACTTGAACTGGCTTCCTTGATCCTCAGCTTGCAGATGGAGTATTGTGGGAGCTTGTGATCGTGTGAGTTAATACTACTTAATAAACTCTCATATATACATATATATCCTATTAGTTCTTTCCCTCTAGAGAACCCAGATTAATACAGCTTTTGGTATTGGGAGTGGTTCTAGAGGAACAGAATATTAAGGATGGAGTTCTTTCGTTGGTTTTGGGGTTTCTGGAGTTGGCTGCTTAACATGATTAGACCAAAATATGCTAAGGACTCTACTTCTAATAGTATGGAGAACACTCATAGTCCTTGGTATGAACTGTTTAGAGTTATGCAAAATAAATGCATTTGACACTCCTGATTCACTGCTCACGGGAGGCAGAGTTCAGTGATTCTATACACAATAACTTTGACTTATGTGGAGAACCAGGGAATATAACGAAGTTTGTTGGTTGCTCCTAAGTTCACCGGACCAAAGTGATGAAACGAAATTATGAACTTAGGCATTCTAACTCCCAACTTCACAAGCAGATACTGAGCTTCAAATCTGCTAGGATTGCCCTGAGGGACAGTGTTATCTCCTATAGAGAAAGAGCTGAAATTGTGGAAAAACAGACACAAGCTCTTATTATGCAAGTGGCTGACCTGCAATGAAAGGTGCATGCACAGCCTCGCCAGATGTCTACTGTTAAAGTGAGGGCCTTGATTGGAAAAGAATGGAACCCTGCAACTTGGAATGGGGATGACATAGGAGCACCCTGATAAAGCTGGGGACACTGAGCTTGTAAACTCTGATAAGCCCTTTTTTTTTCCAGAAGAAACAGCTTCCCCATCCCCAGTAGTGGCAACATCCTCTCCCCAACCCATGCTGCCATCAGCCTTTCCACCTTTGTCTGAGAAGATAAACCCTGTGCTGCCTGAGGCAACTGCCACGCAAGATAATATTTATTCTAAGGAGCCACCCCCAACACCCCTGTCTGCTTCTAGACCTATAACTAAAGTCCCAGCAGGCCCCTAGAAGTGAAGTTCAGAGTGTCACCCATGAGGGTCACACTCTACAATTGAAAAGAACTGCTTGAGTTTTCTAATTTATATAAGCAGAAATCTGGAGTAACAGGCATGAGAATGGATATTAACGGTGTGGAATCATGGTGGAAGAAACAGAGTTAGATCAGGCTGAATTTACTGATATGGGCCCACTAAGTAGGGACTCTGCTCAGGGAGTTAGAAAATGTTCTAATAGTTTATTTGCTTGCTTAGCTGAAATACGGATTAAAAGACGGCCCACTGTGAGCAAGCTGGAAATGCCTCACCTCCCTTGGTTTAATGCAGAGAAAGGAATCCAAAGGCTTAGGGAGACTGGAGATGGTAGAGTGGATTATTCACTTCAGACCTATTCATCCCAGCTGGGAGGGTCCAGAAGATATACCCTTGACCAATGCTTTGCAAAATAGGTTTGCGAAGGCAGCACCTGCATCTTTGAAGAGCTCTGTAATTGCTCTTCTCTGCATGTCAGATCTAACAGTGGGAACTGCAGTCATTCACTACTAAATTTAAATACAATGGGAATAATTGGATCCCAAGGTGGCAGGGGCCAAGTGGAGGCACTCAGCCATCAAAGATAAGGTGGGCATAGCTACCATAATGGACATCAGAGGTAAAGCAGCAATCAGAATAGTCTGACTCATGTAGAGCTCTCGCATTGGCTAATTAATCACTGTGTTCCTAGAAGTGAAACTGATAGGAAGCCTACTGCATTTCTACTAAATTTATATAAGCAGAAATCTTCCTGGTCAAATGGACAAAAGACTAATTATAATTATAAAAACAGAGAATAATGTCCCCTCAATCAATTTCTAGACTTGAGCCAGTTTACAGACCGAGAACCTCTTGAATGAAGGGGAGGCTGGGTCCCCTTAAAGAAGGACCCCATTACACTACTGACAATTTATGCCATTAATCTTTCTCCCATCCTTCCCCAAGCAGACCTCTGGCCTTTTACCCAGGTAATTGTTCCTTGGGGAAACAGAAATGATAAGACATTTCGGGGACTACTGAACACTGGCTCTGAGCTGACATTGATTCCAGGGGACTCAAAACTTCATTGTGGTCTTCCAGTTAAAGTAGGGGCTTAGGGAGGTCAGGTAATTAATGGAGTTTTAGCTCAGGTCTGGCTTACAGTGAGTCCAGTGGGTCCCCAGACTCATCCTGTGGTCATTTTTCCAATGCCAGAATACATAATTGGTACGGACATACTTAGCAGCTGGCAGAACCCCCACATTAGCTCCCTCACTGGTAGGGTGAGGGCTACTATGCTAGGAAAAGCCAAATGGAAACCATTAGAGCTGCCTCTACCTAGAAAAATAGTAAATTAAAAACAATATCACACCCCTGGAGGGACTGCAGAGATTAGTGTCACCATCAAGGACTTGAAAGATTTCTACCACATCCCTATTCAACTCTGCCATTTTGCCTTTGCAGAAGACAGATGGGTCTTGGAGAACGATAGTGGATTACTGTAAGCTTAGCCAAGTGGTGGCTCCAATTGCAGCTGCTGTACCATATGTGGTTTCATTGCTTGAGCAAATTAACACATCTCTTGGTACCTGGTATGCAGCCACTGACTTGGAAAATGCCTTTTTCTCCATTCCTGTACATAAGGCCCACCAGAAGCAATTTGCCTTCAGCTGGCAAGGCCAGCAATATACCATGACTGTCCTACCTTTGGGATACATCAACTATCTGGCTTTGTGTAATAATCTTATTTGGAGAGAACTTGATCGCTTTTCACTTCTGCAAGATATCACACTGGTCCATTACATTGATGATATTATGCTGATTGGATCCAGTGAGCGAGAAGTAGCAAACACACTGGACTTATTGGTGAGACATTTGCATGCCAGAGGATGGGAAATAAATTCGACTAAAGTCCAGGGACTTTCTACCTCACTAAAATTTCTAGGCGTTCAGAGGTGTGGGGCCTGTCAAAATATTCCTTCTAAGGTGAAGGATAAGTTGCTGCTTTTGGCCCCTCCTACAGCCAAGAAAGAGGCCCAATGCCTAGTGGGCCTGTTTGGATTTTGGAGGCAACACATTCCTCATTTGGGTGTGTTACTCCAGCCCATTTATCAAGTGACCCGAAATGATGCCAGTTTTGAGTGGGGTCCAGAACAGGAGATGGCTCTGGAACAGGTCCAGGCTGCTGTGCAAGCTACTGTGCCACTTGGGCCATATGACCCAGCAGATCCAATGGTGCTTGAGGTGTCAGTGGCAGATAGGGCTGCTGTTTGGAGCCTTTGGCAGGCCCCCATAGGTGAATTACAGCAAAGACCTCTAGGAATTTGGAGCAAGGCCCTGCCATCTTCTGCAAATAACTATTCTCCTTTTGAGAGACAACTCAGCCTGTTGCTGGACTTTGCTGGAAACCGAATGTTTGACTATGGGCCATCAAGTCACCATGTGACCTGAACTGCCTATCATGAACTGGGTGCTTCCTGGCCCATTGAGCCACAAAGTGGGTCATGCACAGCAACACTCCATCATCAAATGGAAGTGGTATATACGTGATTGGACTTGAGCAGGTCCTGAAGGTACAAGTAAGTTACATGAGGAAGTGGCTCAAATGCCCATGGTCTCCACTCCGGCCACCCTGCCTTCTCTCTTCCAGCTGGGGAGTTCATGATCAGTTGACAGAGGAAGAGAAGGCTAGGGACTGGTTCACAGATGGTTCTGCGTGATATGAAGGCACCACCCAAAAGCGGACAGCTGCAGCACAACAGCCCCTTTCCAGGACACCCCTGAAGAACAGTCATGAAAGGAAATCTTCCCAGTGGGCAGAACTGTGAGCAATGCACCTGTTTGTGCACTTTGCATAGAGGCAAAAATGCCCAGATGTGCAATTATATACTGATTCATGGGCTGTAGCCAATGGTTTGGCTGGATGGTCAGGAACTTGAAAAAAGCATGATTGGAAAATTGGTGACAAAGAAATTTGGGGAATAGATATGTGGATAAACTTCTCTGAGTGGTCAAAAACTGTGAAGATATTTGTATCCCGTGTGAGTGCCCACCAATGGGTGACCTCAGCAGAGGAGGATTTTAATAATCAAGTGGATAGGATGACTCATTCTGTGGATACCACTCAGCCTCTTTTCCCAGCCACCTCTGCATCCACCCGATGGGCCCATGAACAAAGTGGCCATGGTGGCAGGGATGAAGGTTTCGCATGGGCTCATCAATACGGACTTCCACTCACCAAGGCTGACCTGGCTACAGCCATTGCCGAGTGCCCAATTTCCCACCAGCAGAGACCAACACTGAGGCCTCAACACAACACAATTCCTCGGGGTGATCAGCCAGCTACCTGGTGACTGGTTGATTATATTGGACCTCTTCATGCAAAGGGCAGAGGTTTGTTCTCACTGGAACAGATATTTACTCCAGATATGAGTTTGTCTATCCTGCATGCAATGATTCTGCCAAGACTACCACCCAGGGACTCATGGAATGCCTGATCCACCGTCATGGTATTCCACACAGCATTGCCTCTGACCAAGGCACTCACTTTATGGCTAAAGAAGTGCAGCAATGGACTCATGGTCATGGGATTCACTAGTCTTACCATGTTCCCCATCATCCTGAAGCATCTGGATGCATCTGGTTGTGCACTTTCCATAGAAGGAAAAATGCCCAGATGTGTGATCTGATAGATCTGATAAGCATCTGATAGAACGGTGGAATGGCCTTTTGAAGTCACATTTACAATGCCAACTAGGGGATAATACTTTGCAGGGCTGGGGCAAAGTTCTCCAGAAGGCCATGTATGCTCTGAATCAGCATCCAATATATGGTAATGTTCCTCCCATAGCCAGGATTCATGGGTCCAGGAATCTAGAGGTGGAAGTGAAAGTGGCATCATTCACCATCACCCCTAGTGATCCACTAGCAAAATTTCTGCTTCCTGTTCCCACAACATTACGTTCTGCTGGCCTAGAGGTCTTAGTTCCAGAGGGAGGAATACTGCCACCAGGAGACACAACAATGATTCCATTAAACTGGAAGTTAAGCTCGGGCGCGGTGGCTCACGCCTGTAATCCCAGCACTTTGGGAGGCCAAGGTGGGCGGATCACGAGGTCGGGAGATCGAGACCATCTTGGCTAACAAGGTGAAACCCCGTCTCTATTAAAAATACAAAAAAAAAAAAATTAGCCGGGCATGGTGGCGGGTGCCTGTAGTCCCAGCTACTCAAGAGGCTGAGGCAGGAGAATGGCATGAACCCAGGAGGCAAAGCTTGCAGTGAGCTGAGATCACGCCACTGCACTGCAGCCTGGGTGACAGAGCGAGACTCCGTCTCAAAAAATAAAAAATAAACTAGAAGTTAAGATTGCCACCTGGACACTTTGGGCTCCTCCTACCCTTAAGTTAGCAGGCTAAGAAGGGAGTTACAGTGTTTGCTGGGGTGATTGACCCAAACTATCAAGAAAAAATCAGTCTACTATTCCACAATGGAGGTAAGGAAGAGTATGCGTGGAATACAGGAGATCCATTATGATGTCTCTTAGTATTATCATGCCCTGTGATTAAGGTCAATGGGAAACTACAACAGCCCAATCAAGGCAGGACTACAAGTGCCCCAGACCCTTTAGGAATGAAGGTTCGGTTCACTCCACCAGGAAAAAAACCATGACCTTCTGTGGGGCTGGCTGAAGGAAAAGGGAATACAGAATAAGTAGTAGAAGAAGGTAGTCATCAATACAGCTATGACCATGCGACCAGTTGCAGAAATGAGGACTGTAATTGTCATGAATGTTTCCTACTTCTTTTGTTAAAAACATGTTTGTTCAAGTAAACACTTGTACTAAGAAAATATCTTCATTTGATTTCCTTTTTTTATCATGTGACATAATATTTATTGACTTCATATCAGCATTTAAGTATTGTTAACTTTATGTAATAGCATCTGGGTTGGGGATTGGTGCATTTCCAGTTGTATGAAGGATAGTTGTATTATGTTAGGCATAATCATGACCTTATTATTGTCTTTATTTGAAGATTATGTATGCTCTCAGGAGATGTGTATGGGTTCAGGTTGACAAGGGGTGGATTCATCATGGTTAATACTGAATATCAACTTGATTGGATTGAAGGATGCAATGTATTGATCCTCGGTGTGTCTGTGAGAGTGCTGCCAAAAGAGATTAACATTTGAGTCAGTGGACTGGGGAAGGCAGACCCACCCTTAATCTAGGTGGGCACCATCTAATCAGCTGCCAGTGCAGCCACAATATAAAGCAGGCAGAAAAATGTGAAAAAGCTAGACTGGCTTAGCCTCCCAGCCTACAGCTTTCTCCCATGCTGGACACTTCCTGCCCTTGAGCATCAGACTCCAAGTTCTTCAGCTTTGGGACTTGGACTGGCTTCTTCGCTCCTCAGTTTGCAGGCAGCGTATTGTGGGACCTTGTGATTGTGTGAGTTAATACTACTTAATAAACTCCATATATATATATATGTGTGTGTGTATATATGTGTGTGTATATATGTATATACATATGTGTATATATATGTGTGTATATATTATGTATATGTGTGTGTGTATATACACACACACACACACATATACCTATATAGCCTATGAGTTCTGTCCCTCTAGAGAACCCTGACTAATACAGGGAAGCAAACACATCCTTCTTCACATGGTGGCAGGAAGAAGAAGTGCTGAGCAAAACGGGAAAAGCCCCTTATAAAACCATCATATCTCATGAGAACTCACTCACTATCACAAGAACAGCAGTATGTGGGTAATCATCCCCATGATTCAATTACCTACCCTCAGGTCCCTCCCATGACACACGGGGATTATGGGAACTATAATTCCAGATGAGATTTGGGTGCGGACACAGCCAAACCATATTATTCCACTCTTGGCCCCTCCCAAGTCTCATGTCCTCACATTTCAAAACGCAATCATGCCTTTCCAACAGTCCCCCAAAGTCTTAATTCATTCCAGCATTAACCCAAAAGTCCAAATCCAAAGTCTCATCTGAGACAAGGCAAGTCCTTTCCACGTATGAACCTGTAAAATCAAAAGCAAGTTAGTTACTTCCTAGATATAATGGAGGTACAGACATTGGGTAAATAAACCTGTTCCAAATGGGAGAAATTGGCCAAAACAAAGGGGCTACAGGCCCATGCAAGTCCAAAATCCAGCAGGGCAGTCAAATCTTAAAGCTCTGAAATGATCTCCTTTGATTCCATGTCTCACATCCGGGTCGCACTGAGGCAAGAAGTGGGCTCCCATGGCCTTGGTCAGCTGTGCCCCTGTGGCTTTGTAGGGTACATCCCCCTTCGCAGCTGCTTTCATGGGCTGGCATTGAGTGTCTGCAACTTTGCCAGGTGCACAGTGCAAGCTATCAGTGATCTACCATTCTGGGGTCTGGAGGACAGTGGCCCTCTTCTCACAGCCCCACTAGGCAGTGCCCCAGTCGGGACTCTATGTTGGGGCTCCAACCCCACATTTCCCCACTGCCCTGCCCTAGCAGAGGTTCTCAATTAGGGCCACACCCCTATAGCAAAATTCTGCCTGGACATCCAAGCTTTTCCATACATCCTCTGAAATCTAGACAGAGGCTCCCAAACCTCAATTCTTGACTTCTGTGCACCTGCAGGGTCAACACCACATAGAAGCTGCCAAGGCTTGGGGCTTGCACCCTCTTGAGTCATGGCCTGAGCTATACCTTGGCTGCTTTTAGCCATGGCTGGAGCTGCTGGGACACCAGGTACCAAGTCCCTAGATTGCACACATCGGCCTGTCCCATGAAATGATTTTTATTCTCCTAGGCCTCCAGGCCAGTGATGGAAGGAGGTGCCCACAAAGTTCTCTGACATGCCCTCGAGACATTTTCCCCATTATATTGGAGATGAACATTTGGCTCCTTGTTACTTGTGCAAATTTCTATCGTAGGCTTGAATTTCTCCTCAAAAAATGGGCTTTTCCTTTCTATCGCAGTTAGGCTGCAAATTTTCCAAACGTCTACGCTTTGCTTCCCTTTTAAACGTAAGTTCTAATTCCAAAGCATATCTTTGTGAATACATGAAACTGAATGCTTTTAATAGCACCCAACTCACATCTTGAATGCTTTGCTGCTTAGAAATTTCTTCTGCCAGATATCCTAAATTACGTCTCTTCAGTAATCTGTAGGGCAGGGGCAAAACGCTGCCAGTCTCTTTACTAAAACAGAGCAAAAGTCACCTTTATTTCAGTTCCCAACAAGTTCCTTATCTCCATCTGAGACCACCTCACCCTGGACTTCATCGTCCATATCATTATCAGCATTTTAGTCAAAGCCATTCAATAAGTCTCTAGGAAGTTCCAAACTTTCTCACATCTTCCTGTTGTCTTCAGAGCTTTCCAAACTATTCCAACCTCTGCCTGCTACCCAGTTCCAAAGTCACTTCCACAGTTTGGGGTATCTTTACAGTAGTGCCCCACTCTCAGTACCAATTCACTATATTAGTCCATTCTGATGCTGCTACAAGAACTGCCTGAGACTAGATAAGTTATAAAGGAAAGAGGTTTAATTGACTCACAGTCCTGCAGGGCTTGGAAGGCCTCAGGAAACAAACATGTACTTCTTCACATGGTGGCAGGAAGGGGAAGTGCTGAGCAAAGGGGGAAAAGCTCCTTATACATCCATGATCTCCTGAGACCTCACTCACTAACATGAGAACAACAGCATGGGAGTAACCAGCCCCATAATACAATCACCTCCCACTGGTTCCTTCCACGACACCTGGAGTTTACGGAAACTATAATTCAAGACGAGATTTTGGTGGGGACTCAGCCAAACCATATTAGTGCCAAAAGGCACAAAAGCTAGACAGTATTTGGAGCAAATGCTAAATTGTCTTCCTAGCAATTATAGGGAAATGAGTAATATGGTTATTTTAGGGATACATAAAGAAAAGATTAAAGTAGGGATCGTTTAATACCTTTAATGAACACTTTTCATGAAATAAGGAAAGATAATTGCCAAGTCTACTAACATCTCAAACAAATAGAAAAAAAGTTATAAACAATTATTAGGTAACTGAAGAGTCAAAGTACCATAGGCCAATACGAAGAAGTACAAAAATATAACTGAACAAAGAGAAATACAGATTCACTACAGAAGCCAGTAATCTCTGTTTAAAACATTTCTCATTTTCTAAGATTTCAATCGTATTACTTTCACACTTAAAAACAATTTTGACATTTTATAATAAGAAAAACAAGGCAGTAATCGAAAGGAAGTGGAAGACTAGAGCAGAAAGAAGTTACTACTCTAGAAATCTCCTAGATTTAATGGAACAATCACAAAACCACTTTGAGTATGGTAATAATTTCAGTATGATAATAATAGAAAGAATATTACTTTTGTGGTTTTAAAAGAGGTATATAGACCTTACTCCTAACAGCTGAAACAATTTACCCAAAAGACATTTTGCTTTCTATAACACACAATCTCAAAAAGAAGTAAATATATTTATATCTTGGAAGAATAGATTTTTTGAATAATATAATTATTCTGCAACTATAATATAAGCCCATACTACTATATAAGAAATGTAATAGGGGGAGTTACATTTACCATTTTGTTCATAGGTAGAAGAATAGAAAAAAAAAAACACAAAAATGGGAATAAGCCAGAACTAGAGGTGGGGTAAACATCACCAACAGATCATAGACTTTGAGACTCAGAAGAGGCTTTAGACATCACCGGTGCCATTACTTTTGAGTGAAACAGTTAAATGCCACTTGGCTTTTATCATTTCCTTTCAGAAAGAAAAGTAAAAAAAGAAAAGAAAAGAACAGGAGAAGAGAAGACAAGAGAAGAGAAGAGAAGAGAAGAGAAGAGAAGAAGGAAGGAGGGAGGGAGGGAGGGAGAGAGGGAGGGAAGGAGGGAGGGTGGGAGGGAAGGAGGGAGGGACGGAGGGAAGGAAGGAAGGAAGGAAGGAAGGAAGGAAGGAAGGAAAGAAAGAAAACATCTACCTCTTTTTTGAAGACAATTCCTGTAGCTCCAGCATGGAGCGATTGCTTTCCAAGCCTACCAGACAAGTGACTCCCCAAGATTTCTTTCCACTGACCTCCTGGATTAGGTTCACTATTTCTTAGATTTCATAATTTTCTATTTCTTTTACTTTGTTTTTCTTTAGCTAAAACTCATTCTCGCATAACTTTTAAATACAATGTGCATAAAAAGTAAACTTGCTAAGTCCATATATCCCTAGAAATATCTCTAAACTGCCTCACGTTTGATAGTATCAAAGTGTCTGATGATCATTGCCTCTCAGAACCCTGTGGGACTACTCTGTGGTCATCAAACATCCAGTGTACTCGAGGGGCAGTGTGATGCCATTCTGATTCCTGTTCCTTTGTAGGTAACCTGTTCTTTAGAATCTTCTTGTTTTCTTTGTTATCTTAGAAATTCACAGAGATATAGCTCATCAGGTCTCAATCAGCCCCATCTTTTTAATAGAAAGTTTTGTGTCATCTTTAAGCTGCAGCAAAACTTTTGTTTTTACGTATTTTTTTCTGTTCTTTTTCACTGAAAATTCTATTAGATATAACGAATCGCTCATATTGATCATCAATGCCTCACTATTTTTTATCTCATATTTTACTACTTGTTGGCTTTTAGCTCATATGTTGGGATGTTTCCTTGATTGGTTTTTCTCCAGCTCTACTTTTGGATAATTATTTTTATTTCAGAACACATTTTTTTCATTTCAATACTCTTTGTTTTCTGATTATTCCTTTTTTATAGCAGCATCTGAGCTATGATTCAAATCCCTCTGTGAACTTAATTACAACTTTCTAAATTATCTTGTTTCCTGAAGTATCCTGACAGTTACATTTGTTTGATCCCTATTTTTGTTGTTGGCTTGCTGGACACATTGGAAAGATTCTTGATGGCTTTTTGTTAATATTCATCAGTAATGACTAAATTAATTGCTATCAGTGGCTGAAAGGAAACTTCTCTGCCATTATATGGTATAGGCCAAGTATTACCCCTGCATGGAAGAGCTGACTGCAACTTCTGTGATTGTGTCAGGGTATATCGTCTGGCAAGTTCATTTTAGGATGAATAATGAAGATTAAGCATGCCAACCAGATGCTGCCACTCTCCATGCTAACATAAGGAGAACTCTATTCCACAGCACAAACTAGGAACCCTAGGCCTGGATATACACGTTAATTTTTGTGGTAGAAAGTATATCTGTGTAGTGGTTCCCAGACAGAGATGTGGGAGCAGGAGTCATGTAGTCCAGCAAGTGGTACTCTGTGAGAGAAGGAGGAAGGGAAGTAGGGGTATAGGCAGTAAATTAAAAATCTGTTAAATATACCACTATTTTCACCAAATATAAATAAAAGTTAAGAAAAGATAGATTCCTGATAAATGTTTATTATAAGCCACAGAGTAAATACTTTCAAAAATAATCAAAATTTAAGTAAATAACTAATTTTCATAGGGGAAAGGCACAGAGGGTAAGAATAACTATGAAAAGAAGTAGTTAATTATGTTGCTTGGAGAGTAATAAGGGTTGCCTTATTAGAAATAATATGGTAGTTCTAAAGAAACTTTAATACATCCTCCCACTTATCTTCTTGATGTGCTTTTCACAATAAAAAATTATATATCAGAATTTTTCTATCTTAGAGGCCTTCTAGTTCTACTCCCTATTTGCTACATATTTGAACAAGTGGTTAACCAACATTTTCTTCTGGGAAATGTATTATTTTCCAAGGCAGTCCATTCCACCTTTTGACAATTCTATTTATTAAACATTTATCTCTTTTATTGAATCAGTGTATGCTCCCCATTTTTAAAATCCCACCCATTGGTTCTATACCTGGTTTCTGGAATTGCATTAGTAAGCTTCACTGTTTTCCATGTGATAACACACTGAATGTTTGTTGGCATCTAACACGGTACCCTGCCTCTCCAAGCTGTATAGTCTCAGTTAATCCTGCATATAAAGAAACTCTGAAGAAATTGATTATTATGTGCAGATTCTCATCTTCTCTGAAACCGCTAATGCAGTGGAAGAAAACTGGTATCAAGCAAAGAGGAAAAAAATGACAGTAAATAATAGAGATCCAATGTACATTTTATAAAATAGCTTTTACATGTCAAGTTCCTGAAAACAAAAATTATTAAGTCTTCATTTATAAGAGCATATCTTTGGTGAATAAAATATGCAATGTGAAAAGATCCTTATTTGTACAAGTAACAGTTATTGAATTATTTTTAAAGTAAATTATCAAAGGGTCTATTTTGTTCTGTATTTTCTAAAAATGTTAGTAGGAGTAATTTAGTGCCAAATATTTTTAAAAGAAAAGGGCAAATAATTTATTTAAAGTTTTCTCTGAATTAAGATCAACTTCTTAGTGGATGAAGAATAGCTAAATTATTATTAAACTCTATGTTTTTAAGTATCTGTTCCCATGTAGAATGGGTATACTTTGAATCCAAAATGAACTTCTCTTGTTTGAAGAAAAATGTTAATATAACCGCTACTGTAAATTTTATTCACGAAAAGCCATGGTGTTTAGTTACATACACCATCCCAACAACAAATCCAAGAAATTGAATTTATTTATATCTTTTCAATTACATTTTCTAATAGCACACTGTATACAAGAAAAAAATAGTAAGGAGAACGATCATTAAAAATACTTCAAAATGTACATGTGGGGCCTTATTCATCCTTCTGTCTCTAGCTTTTGGTCCTGAGCAAAGCAGGGCAACCTGATTGTCAGGTGTCTATCGGCCGAGAAGGCCTGTACCCTTCACCCTTTGAGCATACAGTGTAGGGACTGCAGGATTAAAGACCATCCTCTGACTCTTGTACTCCCTCCCTTTATCTTTCTCTTGGTGAGTTATTGAGGTTTATAGTATCTGTATTTAATTTTCTCTGGAATATAAAATAAGAATATTATAAAAGAAGTGAAAGAGGAGTCAATTTGAATGCTACCATGGAGAAAATTGAAAACCATTTAAAGTGTCAAGGAGCAGAGCCAAATCTAAGTATCTATGATAGTTGACATGAGCAAAGCAATCAGAGATCCATGGCTCTCTCTTTAATATAAAATTCTTTTTCTTAACATTAA
Organism: Hylobates moloch; assembly: GCF_009828535.3. NCBI lineage: Eukaryota > Metazoa > Chordata > Mammalia > Primates > Hylobatidae > Hylobates > Hylobates moloch. The sequence continues at coordinate 80,859,987 of NW_026652291.1, forward strand.
TACTCAACTAGACACTGATAAACAGAAGCACTTAGTAAAAAACAAATTAAATTATACTGTTCTGTGATAATGAATGGATATTAGTGTCTGTCCAATTTGAAGTCACACAACTTCCCAGTTTCACAGTTTCTCAAGACTAAAGGCAGTTATATTAGTCCATTTTGTATTGCTATAACAGAATACCACAAATTCGACAATTTACAATGGAAAGAAATTTTTTTGGCTTACAGTTCTGAAGGCTAGGCAGTCCAAGAGCATGACACTGGCATCTGAAAACAGCCTTCATGTTGCATCATCCCATGGCAGAAAGCGGAAGGTCAAGAGAGTGCAAGAACAAGAGAGCAAGAGGGTGTTACTGAAACACCAGGAGTTTGGTCTAGTTCCTGCCGCTCACCTCACAGAAAGCCAATCACTGAGACAACAAGTATTGCCAAGGAAGAAGGCTTTAATCAGGTGCTGCAGGCAAGGAGATGGGAGCTCAGTCTCAAATCTATCTTCCTGACTGACTAAAACTAGTGGTTTATGTAGCAGGGAGGAAGTGTCACAATGCGTAAGAAGACAGGAACTAGGGAGGGGCGAGAGGACATCTAGTACCGTGATCTGGTGAGTTTCAGATCTTTGGTACTTTTCTTGAGAGGCCTGAAAGTTCTTCCCTGGGAAAGGAACTCAAACAAACCAAATACAAGTTTCAGTCTTTAACAGCAGAATGGCCAATGTGTATGTTTATCCAAAAGAAAAGTGTATGGGACTACTGGGCCTGTTTCAAGGGGACTGAACTATCTTTTTTTTTTTTCTTTTTTGAGATAGAGTCTCACTCTTTTGCTCTAGCTGGAGTGCTGTGGTGCAACCTTGGTTCACTGCAACCTCCACCTCTTGGGTTCAAGCGATCCTCCCACCTCAGCCTCCCAGGTAGCTGGGACTATATGTGCATGCCACCATACCCAGCAAATTTTTGTATTTTTAGTAGAAACAGGGTTTTGCCATGTTGGCCATGCTGGTCTCAAACCCCTGGCCTCAAGTGATCCTCCTGCCTCAGCCTCCCAAAATGCTAGGAGTACAGGTGTCAGCCACTGTGCCTGGCCTGAACTAACTTTTATAACAAATCTACTAGCAATAACTAATCCACTCTTGTAATAACAATATTAATCCATTCATGAGAGCAGAGTCCTCATCTAATCACCTCTTATTAGGACCCACCTCCCAACACTGCTGCATTGGAGATTAGTTTCTAACACATGAACTTATGGGTGACACATTCAAACCACAGCAGCCGTGTTACAATATACTTTCCACGGAAATCATGCCTGATTCTTCCAATTAATAGATGTGAAGAGACTAAATCAGCATATTTATTGCAGAATGAAACTTGATATGTCTCCAACACATTTTGTTAAAAATAGAGTTTGATTTTTATCCATTTAAGTAATAATTTTTGGACAATTTTTAGTATTTATACGATTCCAAACTTGTTCCCCAGTTGATAGCTTAAGAGATGCAAATGCTTAATTTGGACATTAATATTCTACGATATAATGCCTTAAAAGGCAAAATATTGTGGTCAGGGAAGAAGAAAGATTTACATCACTGAACCTCAAAGGGTACTCTCAATTTATTCTCTCCATTTCTCATCTTCTGCTTGAGCTGTTCACTCACAATTCCCAAATCAATAAAATTATAATAGAATCAATTCCCACTTATAATTCTGTGATTGTTCTGTAAGAAATCCTCCTATCATCTTCTTAAAGTAAGTCTTCTTAAGAGTATAACTGAAGAAAACAGGACTATCTCAGCAATGGTACTTAAAAGACACACTGGTTCATAAAACCTTGGAAAATAAGCAATTTTTAATCTCATAGCATTAAATTTTGTTAGGGAGACCCCACACTTCTTCTCTTTGATTTCTTCCTGTTTTTTCTTTATGATGTGACATTGACTTATTTATTCAAGTTCACTTTCTTTCCACAAGCCCTGAAGACAGTGGTTATCACAATACCCTCTTTGCTCTGCCTATTGAACACCGTAGAGAAAGGAGAAAATAAATTGACATTATCTCATTTGATCTCAACAGCAGAACTCTGAGGGAAGAAGGGAAAGAAGGAGAGCATTATGATCACATCCTTTTCACATGAAGAGGAAAGCTCAGAGATCAAGAGACTTGCCCAGAGCTGGAAAGCTTCTCTGAGAGCCAAGACCAGAGTCAGTATTTTCTGAGCTGTAGTTTTGCTCTTTCCACATCACTGTGGATCTTGTCTATAAATCTCCAGATGGTTAATGTCCATTACTGTATTTCTTACCCTCCTTCTCATCACAAAGGAAGGCGGAAATATTGTTTGAATCAAAATATGCAGAAATTGATATATTTCCTAAAATTTGAGGGCACAAACTTTTTTTTTCTTGTTTTTATTATTATGCTCTAAGTTCTGGGATACATGTGCAGAATGTGCAGGCTTGTTACATAGGTATACACGTGCCATGGTGGTTTGCTGCACCCATCAACCTGTCATCTACATTAAGTATTTCTAATGCTATCCCTCCCCCAACCCCCAACCCCACGACAGGCCTTGGTGTCTGATGTTCCTCTCCCTGTGTCCATGTGTTCTCATTGTTCAACCCCCACTTATGAGTGAGAACATGTAGTGTTTGGTTTTTCTGTTCCTGTGTCAGTTTGCTGAGAATGATGGTTTCCAGCTTCATCAATGTCCATGAAAAGGACATGAACTCATCCTTTTTTATGGCTGCATAGTATTCCATGCTGTATATGTGCCACATTTTCTTTATCTAGTCTATCACTGATGGGCATTTCAGTTGCTTCCAAGACTTTGCTATTGTGAATAGTGCTGCAATAAACATACACGTGCATTTGTCTTTATAGTAGAATGATTTATAATCCTTTGGGCATATACCCAGTAATGAGATTGCTGGGTCAAACGGTATTTCTGGTTCTAGATCCTTGAGGAATCGCCACAATGTCTTCCACAACGGTTGAAATAATTTACACTCCCACCAACAGTATAAAGTGTTTCTATTTCTCCACATCCTCTCTAGCACTTGTTGTTTCCTGACTTTTTAATGATCGCCTTTCTAACTGGCGAGAGATGGTATCTCATTATGGTTTTGATTTGCATTTCTCTAATGACCAGTGATGATGAGCTTTTTTTCTTATGTTTGTTGGCTGTATAAATGTCTTCTTTTGAGAAGTGTGTGTTCATATCCTTTGCCCACTTTTTGATGGGGTGGTTTTTTTCTTGTAAATTCATTTAAGTTCCTTGTAGATTCTGGACATTAGACCTTTGTCAGATGGATAGATTGTGAAAATTTTCTCCTATTCTGTAGGTTGCCTGTTCCCTCTGATGATAGTTTCTTTTGCTAAGCAGAAGCTCTTTAGTTTAATTAGATTAAACTAAAAATGACCGATTTATCAATTTTGGCTTTTGTTGCCATCACTTTTGGTGTTTTAGTCATGAAGTTTTTGCCCGTGCCTATGTCCACTTTCTGTAAGTATCCAAAATTAGTTTTGTTAGTATAATTTGCATATGCAAGAGAAGTCAATCTACTTTCACTGTTATTACTTAAATTTGTACAAAATTATTTCCTATTTTCTGCTTAGATATCATTTAAAACATTTGGGTTAATAATATTTGAGTAGTTATGTTGTGTTCTTCACTCCAAACTGGCCATTCCTAACACAACACCACCCAGTTTTATTTATCTTATCACTTATCTCATGATTCTGAACATGCATCATGAGCTAAACCTGGATATAATGTTGTCTTTTATGTTTCACACAAAGTAACTATTATATTTGTGAAGCATCCTTTATTTATGCAACCTTATTCAATAATATTAAAGAGATACATGGTTTATGTGCATACAGGTCTTAATTTGGGTGTACATCAAGTATTTGAAGTACACCTGAAATTTACTTTCTTTTTATTAATGATAAGTATGAACAACCTAGAGCCATGAAATCCTCGAGAAATGTAATCTGCAGCACTAGAGAGACACATTTACATGCTGGCACTACCAATAAGCAGAGTCTCAAGCCCATAATATCAAGTATTTCTTCATTTTGTTGTAATTCACAGCTTAATCATTCAGAGAAACGTTACTTGCACATTATTATTTAGCACAATCTCATCAACTTTATCATTTATCAGTGACCTTCGATAAGAAAATAAGCCATTTTGAAACAGCATTTCTAATTATTCTATTTTCATAAGATTAACATGTCAAATATCACAAGAATACATGTAACAGTCATTTGAAGCTTAAAACCACCTGTTCACATTTCACTTAAAACCATAAAAAGCATTATCTTGATGTCACCAGTAGAATATAAATTGCTAGGTGGCCACTGTGTTTTATGTTCATTCCCCTATTCATTCATTTAACAAATATTTATTAATATGTCCGTTTTCCAGGCATTACAGTGACAGGGCTAAAACAACACAGAAATAAGGTTAAGTCCTGGTTCTGAAGGCACTGACAATCTAGACGGTAAGACAGACTTATTTTTTTAAAAATAAATACAAGTTACTCTGATAGGCTATAAGACACATGAATAGCATTAGAAGTCTTAAAAGCATAGCATGAGGAACACCACAATACCACACAGAAAACAAGGAAGACTTCAATAGGATAAAACGTGCCCCACACAGAGGCATAAAAAAATTATGGCATGTTCTAAGAATTATGAGCAATTCAAGTAAAACACGTGAAACACTATCTAACACTTCATCCTTTCTTATGAAGTAATGGCAAAGGTGAGACTTTGTTCAGAATGTTCGCAGAAAAGACGTTAGAAAAGCAGATCTGGCCCAGATCATGTAGGGCCTTGTAGCTACGCTAAGAAGTTTTGGAGGAGATTTGGGCTTTATCTAGGTGATGAGAAGACACTCAAAGTGTCTAAGCAGTGAAGGCACATGATCAGTCATATAGTTAGAAACATGAGCATTGTGACCAGTGCAGAAAATGGACTGTATGAAAAGATACTGGAGCTAGGGAAACTATTAAACTAGCCCTAAAAAAGACTTAAATAAAAATAGCAGTTGTTGCCAAGGCAGTGTAGAAGGAAAAGTGGGGACAAATTCCAAAGATACTTACAGTATAGATTTCAAAGTAATAATGAGTTAGTGAGTAACTAAGCATAAATAATGAGGGAGAGAGTGATCCCACGCTTTCTGACTTAAATGGCTGCATGAATTAACTACCTTTGAGATGGGGATGGCAAAAGCAAAATTGGGGGGAAAAAAGTGTATTTTGAAAGAGAAGAATTCTAGGGACATTAGTTGACAAAACATTAGGATATTCAATGAAGCAATTGTAAATTCAGGGGACAGATGTGGAGAGCTGAAAAAATGGAGGGAGTATGGCTACAAATAGAGATCGTGGAGACCTTAACCAATACATGGCACTTGCAGTTACATAACTGAATAACATTGTCTAGAAAGAGCATTTAAAGGATAAATAAAATACTAAATAATCTTTTAGTTTCTCTTAAAATATCTATGATCCTTGCCATGTGAAAGATGTGAATCAAACAGGAAAATATCCAATATTTAATACCCTCACTTGTCTAAAGCAATGACAAAATTAAGTAAAAATGTATGCAATGCTACAGACAGGGTTGAAGAGGAGATAATTCTAGAAAATATAGAAAGATATGATGCTGTTAATACTTCGATTGTTTTAAGAAGTTATATAGTAGGATAATAATAATAGTGGGTTCCATTTCTTTAATGTTATCAGAGTAACATCAGACACTCTGCTAAACACTTTATATATATTAGTTCACTGAAACCTGTGCGTTATTATAATTGCATATTATACATGATATAACTAAGGATTATAGCAATAAGTACCTTCTCTTAACCACTGCATTATAACGCACCACTTCTATTCAGTATTGTACTAGAAGTTGAAGCCAGGGCAATTAAGCAAATAAAAGATATCAAAGGCATCCAGATTTGAAAGGAAGAAGTAAACCTCTTTATTCAAAGACAATATGGTTTGTATATAGAAAATCCTGCCCAAGTGCAGTACATGCACTTGTAATCCCAGCTACTTGTAATCCCTCTAGAATAGCATGAGGCCAGGAGTTCAAGACTAGCCTGGGCAACTTAGTGAGACCAATATCTCTTAAAAAACTTTTTTAAAAATAACAGGCACGATGGCACACACCTGTAGTTCCAGCTACTTGGGAGGCTCAGGTGGGAAAATCACTTGAGCCAGGAGTTCAGTGCTGCAGTGAGCTACGATTGCACTGCTGCACTCTAGCCTCGATGACAGAGCAAGATCTTATCTCTAAAAAGAGAGAGGAGAGGAGGAGGAGGAATAAGGAGGAGGAGGAGGAGGAGAAGGAGAAGGAGAAGAATCCTAATGAATTCACTAGAATTAGTAAATGACTTCATCAAGGTCACAGTACATAACCACACAAAAATCAATTGCATTTCTATACACTGCCAGTGAAGAGTCTGAAAATGAAACTAAAGAAATAATTCCACTCTCAATAGCATCAAAAAGAACATAATTCTTAGTATTAAATTTAACCAAAAATATGTAAGACTTGTATTTCAAAAAAGACAAAACATCATTGAACAAAAGTTTTAAAATATTAAACAAATGGAAAGACAATTTATATTCATGACTCAGGAAACACATATTGTTAAAAATTCAATACTCTCCAAATTAATCTACAAGGTCAACACAATTTATCAAAATCCCTGCTGGCTTACATGCAGATATTGACAAACTCATCCAAAAATTCATGCGGAAATACAAAGAACCCAAAATAAACAATCTTGAAAAAGAAGAATAAAGTTAGAAGGCTCATACTTCTGATTTCAAAACTTACTATATAGTAGCCAAGAAAGTGTGGTACTGGCATAAGGACAGACACATAGATCAATGTAATATAATTGAAAATCCAGAAATAAACCCTTACTTCTATGGTCAATTGTTTTTTAACAAAGGTACCAAAAAATTCAATGAAAAAAGAATAGTCATTTCAATACATGGTGCTTGGACAACTGGATATGCACATGCAAAATAATAATAATAATAATAATTTGGACTCCTAACTCACACCTTACACAAAAATTAACTCAAAATGAATTGTAGACCTAAATGTAAGTGCTAATACTTTATAAGTCTTAGATGAAAACACTGGAGTAAATATTTGTGACCTTGTGTTAGACAATGGTTTCTTAGATATGACAAATGACAAAATCATTAAGAAAATGAGAAGACAACCCAAAACATTGGAGAAAATATTGCAAGTCATTCACATATCCAATAAAAGTCTTACACCTAGAATGTAAGAATATATAAAGAACTCTAACAACTCAATAAGAAAAGAAAATGGGCAAACAATTTGAATAACATTTCTCCAAAGAAGTTATACAACTAACCAAGAAGCAAATTACAAGATGTTCAAGATCATTAGTCATTACGGAAACGCAAATAAAAACCATAAGAGATACTTCACACACAGTAGAAATGAAAACACCCACACAAAGACTTGTACACAGATGATCATATCAGCATTATTCACAATCAAGAAAAATTAGAAACAACTTAAGTATTCATCAACTGGTAAATGGATAAACAAAATACGGCACATTCATATAAAATAAATTATTTAGTCATAAAAAATGAATGAAGTACTGGGGGCTGGAGGGTAGGGCCAAATGCCCTTCCTCAAAAAAAAAAAAAAAAAAGAGGAATAAAGTATTGATTCATGGTACAACATGAATTAATCTTGAAAACATGCTCAGTGAAAGAAGCCAAGCATAAATGGCCACACAGTGAATGATTCCATTTATATGAAGTGTCCAGAATAGGCAAACATGTAGAGACAGAAAGTACATTAGTGGTTGCTGGAGGCTGGAGAAAGAGACAATGGAGAGTGATGCTAATGTGTATAGATAAAGGTTCTTTATTTTTTAATTGTAAAAAAAATGAGTATATAAAATGTACCATCTTAACCATTTTTAAGTCTACAGTTCAATGGTATTAAATACATTCACATTATTGTGCAACCATCATCAACATCCACCTCCAGAACTCATTTGGTCTTGAAAAACTAAAACTCTGTACCCATTTAATGCTAACTTCCAACTTCCACCTCCCACCAGCCCGGTCCCTGGCAACCATCATTCAACTTTTTGTCCCTATGAATTTAACTACTCTAGCTATCTCATATAAGTGAGATCATAGTGTATTTTTTTGTGAGATGGCTTATTTCATTTAGCATAATTTCCTCAAAGTTCATCCGTGTTTTAGCATATGTCAGAAATTCCTTCCTTTCTAAGGTGGAATAATATTTTATTGTATCATATACCACATTTAGTTTATCCATTCATCTAATGATGGACACTTGGGTTGCTTCTACCTTTTGGCTCTTGTGAATAATGCTACTGTGAATATGGGCACACAAATATTTCTTCAAGACTCTGCTTTCAGTTCATTTGGATATGACCCGAAGTGGAATTGCTGGATAATATACGATAGAGTTTCTTTCTAAGGTGATGAAAATGTTCAGCAATTGAATAATGGTCATGGTTGCACTACTCTGAATATACAAAAATCCACCAAACTACACACTCTTTTAAAAAGAGAAATTACATTTCTCTTTTGAGAGAGTCAAATAGGTCTTCATGAATTTGCTTTTTAACTATAATTCAAGTGAGGCAGTTTATCCATTAAATTCAACAAGCAAAAAATGCTTCAGTTTGTAAGTAATAGGATAAAGAGGGAAGGAAAAAATCGAGAAGGAAGAACAGAGCAAGAAATAACAGAGAGGAAGAACAAGAAAAACCATCTGATAGGCAAAAAAAAATAAATAAAATAAAATAAAAATGGACGTGGACCCATATACAAATTTGCATTAATGTGTAAACAATCAAAATTCTCTCAGCCTTTTCTGAATCTTATCTCCCATTAAGACGCCCTTACACTAACCACAGCAACCCTCTTTCTCATCTCAAATTTCCTTCTAACATAAGCAGGTAAATATGAGCTAAAGTGCTACTGTTATAATCTCCAAGTCACTTAACTTATGTGGATCAAAGTAAATTATCATCTATTAGGCAGAACTGTTTGCTGGAATGAAACCTGATTTAGGAGTGAGAAAACTTGAGTTCATTTCAATTCATCTATTTTCTAATCTCACATGCTGTCAAGTTGAAGTTCTGAATATAGTACTTATGGTTGAAAACTCTGAATTTCTCATCATATTAGTAGTAATTGATTTAAAGATCTAATAAAATGCACTGAGAATTCAAAATACCCTTTATGGTTCATGTCAAGATGTGCCAACTACAAAATGCTATGAAATCAATACAATCTTGGAAATAAAACTGCGGTTTGCTAAGTAAATTTCAAGAGATTTCCACAACAGAGGTCACAAATTTAGTGACGTTTTTGACACAAAATAAAAGACATGAACTACTTTTCCTTAATACACAATGGATTTTAAATTTTTTTTTTTGAAATATCATGAACACTTCATCTGTATTGATATTTTCATTAAACAAACATGGGACTTCTCGAGTGTTACTGTTTATAGTCTAAGCATATTCTTAAAGACTGGAAGGTAATGTGAAGGAAATGTTAGCTAAAATAATTTTTTAACATTCATTTAAATATGTCCTGATAATTTAAGATCTTCATATGCTATTGTTGTTGATTCTGTAGAGTTTTTGTGATGTTTACACACACCAAAAAAAAAGCAAAAGAAAATAAGAGAGTGAAAATGAATAACTGGCCGGACACCCCAGATTTTACATTCTCTAATAAGTTTTCATTCTTATAATCCTTATCACTCACTATTCACATTTCAACATTTCCAGAGAAACTCTATACAAAAAGCTGACTAGGTTTTCAGATTCAAAAAAGAATTCAAAATCTTACTTTTGAATCTGAAAAGATGATATTGCTTCCCAGAAAGCTCTAATTCATGGCATATACAGTAATTATTAAAGATCATTATTCTCTGAGGAGAGCAGCGGACCTCCCAACACAGCGTTCGAACTCTGCTAAGGGACAGTCTGCATCCTCAAATGGGTTCCTGACCCCCATGTATACTGATTGGGAGACATCTCCCAGTTGGGGCCAACAGACGTCTCACACAGGAGAGATCTGGCTGGCATCTGGCAGGTGCTCTGCTGGGTCGAAGCTTCCAGAGGAAAGAATAGGCTGCAATCTTTGCTGCTCTGCAGCCTCTGCTGGTGATACCCAGGCAAACACGGTCAGGAGTGGACCTCCAGCAAACTCCAGCACACTGGCAACAGAGGGGCCTGACTGTTAGAAGGAAAAGAAACAAACAGAAAGGATTAGCTTGTCCACTCAAAGACTCCATCCGAAGATCACCAACATCAAAGACCAAAGGTAGATAAATGCACAAAGATGGGGAAAAACCAGCACAAAAAGGCTGAAAATTCCAAAAACCCAAATACCTCTCCTCCTCCAAAAGATTGCAACTCCTTGCCAGCAAGGGAACAAAACTGGACAGAGAATGAGTTTGATGAACTGACAAAAGTAGGCTTCAAAAGGTGGGTAATAACAAACTTCTCCAAGCTAAAGGAGCATGATCTAACCCAATGCAAGGAAGCTAAGCACCTTGAAAAAATGTTAATCGAATTGCTAACTAGAATAATCAACGTAGAGAAGAACATAAATGACCTGATGGTGCTGAAAACCACAGCACGAGAACTTGGTGAAGCATACACAAGTTCAATAGCCGAATCAATCAAGCAGAAGAAAGAATATCAGTGAATGAAGATCAACTTAATGAAATAAAGACAGCAGACAAGATTAGAGAAAAAAGAATAAAAAGGAATGAACAAAGACTCCAAGAAATATGGGACTACGAGAAAAGACCAAATCTATGTTTGACTGGTGTACCTGAAAGTGACAGGGAGAACGAAACCAAGTTGGAAAACACTCTTCAGGATATTATCCAGGAGAACTTCCCCAACCTACCAAGAGAGGCCAACATTCAAATTCAAGAAATACAGAGAACGCCACAAAGATAATCCTCGAGAAGAGCAACCCCAAGACACATAATCGTCAGATTCACCAAGGTGGAAAGGAAGGAAAAAATGTTAAGGGCAGCCACAGATAAAGGTCAGATTATCCACAAAGGGAAGCCCATCAGACCAACAGTGGATCTCTCTGTAGAAACCCTACAAGCCAGAAGGGAGTGGGGGCCAAAATTCAACATTTTTAAAGAAAAGAATTTTCAACCCACAATTTCATATCTAGCCAAACTAAACTTCATAAGTGAAGGAGAAATAAAATCCTTTACAGACAAGCAAATGCTAAGGGATTTTGTCACCACCAGACCTGCCTTACATGAGCTCCTGAAGGAAGCACTAAACATGGAAAGGAACAACCAGTACCAGCCACCGCAAAAACATACCAAATTGTAAAGAATATCAACATTATAATGAAACTGCATTAACTAATGGGCAAAACAACCAGCTAGCAGCTTGATGACAGGATCAACTTCACACACAACAATATTAACCTTAAATGTAAACAGGCTAAATGCCCCAATTAAAAGACACAGACTGGCCAATTGGATAAAGAGGCAACACCCATCAGTGTGCTGTATTCAGGAGACCCATCTCACATGCAAAGACACAAATAAGCTCAAAATAAAGGGATGGAGGAATATTTACCAAGCAAATGGAAAGCAAAAAAAAAAAAAAAAAAAGGCAGGAGTTGCAATTCTAATCTCTGATAAAACAGACTTTAAAGCAACAAATATCAAAAGAGACAAAGAAAGGCATTACATAATGGTAAAGGGAACAATGCAGCAAGAAGAGCTAATTATCCTAAATATATACGCACTCAACACAGGAACACCCAGATTCATAACGCAAGTTCTTAGAGATCTACAAAGAGACTTAGACTCCCACACAGTAATAGTGGGAGACTTTAACACCCCACTGTCAATATTAGACAAATCAACAACGCAGAAAATTAACAAGGATATTCAGGACTTGAACTCAGCTCTGGACCAAGAGGACCTAATAGACCTCAACAGAACTCTTCACCCCAAATCAACAGAATATACATTCTTCTCAGCACCTCATTGCACTTATTCTAAAATTGACCACATAATTGGAAGCAAAACACTCATCAGCAAATGTAAAAGAACAGAAGTTATAACAAACTGTCTCTCAGACCACAGTGCAATCAAACTAGAACTCAGGATTAAGAAACTCACTCAAAGCTGCAAAACTACATGGAAACTGAACAATCTGCTCCTGAATCACTACTGGGTACCTAACAGAATGAAGGCAGAAATAAAGATGTTCTTTGAAACCCATGAGAACAAAGACACAACATACCTGAATCTCTGGGACACATTTAAAGCAGTATGTAGAGGGAAATTTATAGCACTAAATAAACACAAGAGAAAGCAGGAAAGATCTAAAATTGACACCCTAACATCACAATTAAAAGAACTCGAGAAGCAACCGCAAACAAATTCAAATGCTAGCAGAAGACATGAAATAACTAAGATCAGAGCAGAACTGAAGGAGATAGAGACACGAAAAACCCTTCAAAAAATCAATGAATCCAGGAGCTGGTTTTTTGAAAAGATCAACAAAATCGATAGACCGCTAGCAGGACTAATAAAGAAGAAAAAGAGAAAAATCAAATAGACACAATAAAAAATGATATAGGGGATATCACCACTGATCCCACAGAAATACAAACTACCATCAGAGAATACCATAAACACCTCTACACAAATAAACTAGAAAATCTAGAAGAAATGGATAAATTCCTGGATACATACACCCTCCCAAGTCTAAGCCAGGAAGAAGTTGAATCCCTGAATAGACCAATAACAAGTCCTGAAATTTAGGCAGTAATTAATAGCCTAACAACCAAAAAAAGTCCAGGACCAGATGGATTCACAGTCAAATTCTACCAGAGGTACAAAAAGGAGCTGGTACCACTCCTTCCGAAACTATTCCAATCAATAGAAAAAGAGGGAATCCTCCCTAACTAAGTTTATGAGGCCAGCATCATCCTGATACCAAAATCTGGTAGAGACACAACAAAAAAAGAAAATTTCAGGCCAATATCCCTGATGAACATCGATGGGAAAATCCTCAATGAAATACTGGTAAACTGAATCCAGCAGCACATCAAAAAGCTTATCTACCACGATCAAGTTGGCTTCACCCCTGGGACGGAAGGCTGGTTCAACATACGCAAATCAATAAATGTAATCCATCACATAAACAGAACCAAAGACAAAAGCCACATGATTGTCTCAAGAGATGCAGAAAAGGCCTTCAGTAAAATTCAACAGCCCTTCATGCTAAAAACTCTCATAAACTAGGCATCGATGGAACACATCTCAAAATAATAAGAGCTATTTATGACAAAGGCACAGCCAATATCATTCTGAATGGGCGAAAACTGGAAGCATTCCTTTTGAAAAACGGCACAAGACAGGGATGCCCTCTCTCACCACTCCTATTCAACATAGTGTTGGAAGTTCTGGCCAGGACAATCAGGCAAGAGAAAGAAATAAAGCGTATTCAAATAGGAAGTGAGGAAGTCAAATCGTCTCTGTCTGCAGATGACATGATTGTATATTTAGAAAACCCCATCGTCTCAGGCCAAGACCTCCTTAAACTGATAAGCAACTTCAGCAAAGTCTCAGGGTACAAAATCAACGTGCAAAACTCACAAGCATTCTTATACACCAATAACAGACAAACAGAGAGCCACATCATGAGTGAATTCCCATTCACAATTGCTACTAAGACAATAAAATACCTTGGAATACAACTTATAAGGGATGTAAAGGACCTCTTCAAGGAGAACTACAAACCACTGCTCAAAGAAATAAGAGAGGACACAAACAAATGTAAAAACCTCCCATGCTCATAGATGGGAAGAATCAATATTGTGGAAATGGCCATACTGCCCAAAGTAATTTACAGATTCAATGCTATCCCCATCAAGCTACCACTGACTTTCTTCATAGAATTGGAAAAAACTACTTTAAATTTCATATGGAGCCAAAAAACAAAAAAACAGCCTGCATATTCAAGACAATCCTGGGCAAGAAGAACAAAGCTGGAGGCATCATGCTACCTGACTTCGAACTATACTACAAGGCTACAGTAACCAAAACAGCATGGTACTGGTACCAAAACAGATTTATAGACCAATGGAACAGAACGGAGGCCTCAGCAATAACACCAGACAGCTACAACCATCTGATCTTTGACAAATCTGACACACACAAGCAATGGGGAAAATATTCCCTATTTAACAAATGGTGTTGAGAAAACTGGCTAGCCATATGCAGAAAACTGAAACTGGACCCCTTCCTTATACCTTTTACAAAAATCATCAGAGTGAACAGGCAACCTACAGAATGGAAGAAAATTTTTGCAATCTATCCATCAGACAAAGGGCTAATATCCAGAATCTACAAGGAACTTAAACAAATTTACAAGAAAAAACAAACAACCCCATCAAAAAATGGGCAAAGGATATGAACAGACACTTCTCAAAAGAGACATTTATGCAGCCAACAGACATATGAAAAAAAAAAGCCCATCATCTCTGGTCTTTAGAGAAATGCAAATTAAAATCACAATGAGATACCATCTCACGCCAGTTAGAATGACAATCATTAAAAAGTCAGGAAACAACAGATGTTGGAGAGGCTGTGGAAAAATAGGAACGCTTTTACACTGTAGCTGGAGTGTAAATTAGTTCAACCATTGTGGAAGACAGTGTAGCCACTCCTCAAGGATCTAGAACTGAAAATACCATTTGACCCAGAAATCCCATTACTGGGCAGAATCCCAAAGGATTATAAATTGTTCTATGATAAAAACATATGCACACGTATGTTTATTGTGGCACTATTCACAATAGCAAAGACTTGGAACCAATTGAAATGCCCATCAATGATAGACTGGATTAAGAAAACGTGGCACATATACACCATGAAATACTATGTAGCCATAAAGAAGGAAGACTTCATGTCCTTTACAGGAACATGGATGAAGCTGGAAAACACCATTCTCAGCAAACTGTCACAAGATCAGAAAACCAAACACCACATGTTCTCATTCATAAGTGGGAGGTGAACAATGAGAACACATGGACACAGGGAGGAGAACATCACATACCAGAGCCTATCGGGGGCTGAGGGCCTAGGGGAGGGATAACATTAGCAGAAATACCTAATGTAGGTGACAGGTTGATGGGTGCAGCAAACCACCAGGGCACGTGTATACCTATGTAACAAACCTGCACATTCTGCACATGCAACCCAGAACTTAAAGTATAATTAAAAAATATATATTAGCTGGGCGTGGTGGTGCACACCTGTAGTCCCAGCTACTCAGGAGGCTGCGGCAGGAGAATAGCTTGAACCCGGGAAGCAGAAGTTGCAGCGAGCTGAGGTTGCAGTGAGCCAAGACTGTGCCACCGCACTCCAGCCTGGCAACAGAGCAAGACTCCGTCTTAAAAAATAATAATAAATAAAATAAAAAAAAGGAATGAGGAAATTTGACATTTGGAACCTACATTCAAATCCCATTTGCTAGCTGTGAGACCTTGGGAAGGTTCATTAACCTCTCTCTGTGAGTCCTTCATGGAAAAGGGTCATAGATCCACCCATTACTGGGGCCATGAGGTATACATGAAGAATAATGTTTATCTGGAAACTCACAGGGTGAAAGACCACAGACTCCAAAGATCCCCTGTCCTCATGCCACCTATGAGCTGGGTTGGACAGGGGTGGCTGGTGCCACAGTCTGGATATGGCAAAAGCTCATGTTGAAATTGGATCCCCAGTGTGGTAGCATTTGAGAGGTGGGGGGCTTTGTGGGAGGTGTTTGGGCTCCAGATCCCTCAGGAATGGCTTGGTGCTGCTCTCAGGGTAGTGAGCTCTGGTTCTCTGAGACTGGATTAGTTCCCATGGGAATGGGATTAGTTCTCACCAGAGTGAGTTGCTATAAAGCCAGGAGACTCCTCAACTTTCCCCCCTTCACTCATGTCCACTTCCCTTTGACCTTCTCTGCCATGTTGTGACATGGCACAAAAGCCCTCACCAGAAGCCAGGGCCATGCCCTTAAACTTCTCAGCCAGCAGAATTATGAGCTAAATAAATCTCTTTTCTTCATTAAAAATGAATAAATAAATAAATAAATAAATAAATAAATAAATAAATAAATATCATTTGCATCTGTGATGGTTGAAGTACTTTGTGAAAGAGGTGGTCTTTGGTGGTTAACACTTAAATAAATGGAAAAAATTGGGGAATGAATTCCAAACTGCATGAATAGTATGAGCAAAGGAAAAATTTAATGTGGCATGTCCAGAAGTGACAACAGTTATACCAGTGCATTTAGAGCTGAGATTTCATACAATGATGTTTCAGGGCATGAACTCACTGGTTTGAGTTCAGCTCAATCTCTGCCATCTTAGGTGATTTCTAACCTTACTGAGCCTCAGAATTCTTATCTATGCTTTCATCAAAGTATAATGAATATTAAACCAGATCACTTAGCAAAATGCCTTGAATAAAATGAGTTCTCAATAAATATTAACTATGATTGTCTCATGAGGGAAGTGTGAGCCAAGATTGGAGACGTGGAAAAGAGGCATATTGTAGATGATCTAAAGATCGAAGCATGCCTGGAATTTCTGAGCAAAGTCACCCTCAATAAATCTATACTCACATAACCTGTAATTCCACAGTGTAAATAAACCACCACTGTGGACCCATGGTCTCATGTATAGCAATTAAATATACAGGTTCCTGTACTCAAACAGAGATTTAACGAATCAGATTCTCCAGAGCTGGGACATGAGAAATTTACCTGTGTTTAAATGATTATAATGGATAGCCAGGTTTGGGAACTACTGTCTCAGACCACAAAGTCCAAGAAAAATGTAGCCAAGACATGAAAATGAAGAACTAGAGGGGCAAAGCCTTTAATAATAGCCAGATATTGTATTCTACTAAAATTAAGGACATTAATAAAACCAATCTTCCCCAAAGTCACTCCTTGTATCTTGTCATCACAGAAACTTCACTCCTTCTGCAACCAAATCAAACATCTCCATTGCTCACCATGACTTCCTCCCATCCATTGTTCATGTTCATCTGCTATGACTGTTTGGGGGCTATATTTGTTTGCTGAGGCTATTGTAACAAAATATCACAGTCCGGTTGGCTTAAACAATAGACATTATTTTCTCACAGGTCTACAGTCTTTTCATCCACAATCCCCTCTCTGAACTTATTTCCCTAATTAACCCTTCTCATTTTGGGATCTTGGCTTAAGCACCACATACTCAGTAAGCCTTCAAGACACAGTCTAGGTCTTTGCTGTTGCTCTAATAAAAATATGTGTCTTCACTTAAAAGCCCAACTCAGTTTGTAATTAAATACTTTTTGGAGTGGTTGTGTGATTAACGTCTACCTCCTGTGCTAAGCAAAAATTCCATTTATTTAACACTATTAACTCCTTGACAGCAGGGACAATGTATATTTTTGATCACCCTTGATTTCTGTTGTCTAGTTCCTGGCACTCTTAAGGCATTCAGTATTTGTTGAATAAACAAAAGCAAACATAGATTTCTAAATACAATGGCCTTGCCCATAGCCACTGAGCAAGAGGCAGGCAACCATATTTTGTACCATAATGCCAGCAAAATACTTAGCATGGCTGATTTGACCAAAAGTAGTAGATTAGCACCTTAAAACTTAGTGGTTTTTAAACAACAGCCATTAATTTAGCTCATGATTATATGGGGCAGTAATTATTTGTGCTGGACTAACAGGTTGACCTAACTGATCTGGACCAGGGTCAGCTGATCTTGGTTGGGCTCCCTCATGCATTTTGCAGTCAGCTGCCAGGTGTCTGGGGGCTGCCTAGTCTAAGATGACTCAGCAGGGACTGCTTATCTCTGTTCATCTGGTCTCTCCAAGAAGCCTAGCCCAAGCATATTCACATAGCCTGTTTCCAAGTGCTCAAAGCCTCCAGAGGACCAAGCAACAACTGCACATCACCTCTGCTCCATTATATTGGCCAAAGCGAGTCATTAGGCTGGCCCAGATTCAAGGATAGAGAAATAGACTCCATTTCTTGGTGACAGGAGCTGCAAAGCTACACTGCAAAGGTGTGGCTACAGGGAGGGATGGGGAATTATGACTCTTTGCAATCTACCATACCATGAACTGGAAGGCCAATGACTTATGGCACGATATGAAATACAAAGGTGGGCTAAGACAATAAGATTCATATTCTCGGGAATCTGAAGAATGCAGAAACACAAGGAGATGGAGCAATTTGTAAGAGGTGAAGCTAAAAGCAGTCAGGCAGGACAACGTCAATGAGCTCTATGCCAGCCAGAACTATAAAGAAATTAAAGATCTGAATAAGCAAGGGAAATTGGCAGAGAAAGAATGGCTCAGACACAGAACCAATTCAGAGATGCTTTGGGAGAGACCCTGAAAAAGATGGAGAAAGAAGCTGGAAATTTGAGCTGTTTTAGCTCCTCTTCACCAATATATAGTTCCTATAATTGATCCCAGTTTCATTCAGGCTGAATTCTTCACAACCAAAAGTCTAACAAAATCAGTATGTGATAAGTACATATGAAATCTTTTCTTTCTCTTTTTCATTCTTTCTAAATAGAACTATCTCACCCAACCATCCACACACACACAAAAAAAAAAGGAAAAAAAGCTGCTTCTTTGAATGCATACATAAATTTTAAGACAGAGAGAAGCAGAAGTTTGATAGCACAAGCTTCCAAACAGCACAGTACAGTAAATAGATGCAAGTGACAAAATAAGATTAATTTCCATGAAAGAAAATATTCAATTTTCACACTGGAAAAGGTCGATGTTCATACATAGGTGTGCCACAGATACCCCTTTTAAGTCCATCTCGCATTTCTCCAGTGTTTTCCATTTGAGAATCACTGATACAAAGAAACATGGGTTTCATTACAAGATCTATGAAGAAAATCATATTACAAGCTAAATATTACCCATTTGAATTTGCAGCCAAGTTACAGTCCACTAAATCCTAAGTACTTTTTTTTCCCAACTAAAGCTATATTGCATTTCAACTCTCTTGTTAGAAACTGATGCTAGGAATTGACAAGATAATAGGATGGAGAAAGTTTTCGGATCTCATTTACAGCAGATCAGAGAAGGGTCAGTTTCTCAGGTAATGAACCATTGTCTGGTTGCCCCTAAATCACTCCATACTATTCCCAGTCCCCAGAGGCTTAGACAGCACCTGCATTACCACTGTCCTTCAGAGCTTTATTCTAATACCTCAAAAAAGAAAAGTTATAATAAATGATCTGGGATTTCAGAGACACAAATGCCAAACTTCAGATTTGAGTTAAAAAATAATAATCTACAATCTTCCTTATAAGAGAGAGAAAGACACTTAAAACTTATAGAAACAGCTTTTAATTTATATCTGACACTAGATCTTTCTGTCTGATTTGTTCTTTCTCAAACTAATGTGTCTTGAAAGCGCCCCTTGACAACTTGTTGCTAACAAAACGCAGAGGAAAATAAAGGTTCACTACCTCTGCCTCGCATTGCAATTTTATTCTCATGACTCCAGGCCTCAATCTAAACATATTTTCCCTCTACTCTTACCTTATAAAATAGTACCTGACCCCGTGAGGGATGTGTTTGGCTTCCCTGAGAATGCAGGGAACATTATATTGAAGATTAATAAAGGAGAAAAATAGTCCTTAATACTTATTTCAATTTTAGTAACAAATAGCTGTCTTTAGCCTCATGCTTAATTCAGTTAATCCCACACACAATCTCCTGACATTTTGAGGGACATAAGGCTTTTAAAGGGTACCCAGGGTTTCTAGAATGACATTTGGTATACTATGATAGGCACCTAAATAAGGGACTCACTTGTCAGGCTCACTGGCATTCACAAAAGTAAGGAGAAGCAGTATTTATCTGCAAACATCATTATACTCCAGAAAGAATGTCCTAGTAGAAGCCATTATGAATTAGTCCAGAAACTTCAACTCAGCAAAAATTCATACAAGTTCAAAACTTTTTACTCAGCCTTTCCAGGCCTTTATATCATAAAATCATGATATAAAATCAGGAGCCAAACAAATACCATACATACTACCATTGCGGACCATATTTTATATTCTATTAAATTCCTCATTGCATCAGCTTGATTTATTTGAGTCCTGGTCTATGAGCCTGTGCTAATTTATAGTAATTAATTCACATTCATGTCCTTATTTATTCCAAAAACCTATCCCCACTTCCTGATACTTTACACCAGTTTGCACGAACCTCTCTTCAGACAAGCATTCTTTTGGATTTCTGTACAGATTTGTGCGCATGACCAGAGGAAAGGAAAATAATTTCAAGACAGAACGACCATGATAAGGTCACTAAAAAGACATATATATTCATACATACAGGTAAGGTCTCTTATACAAAGTATTTAGCACACAAGTGAGAATATTCACTCTCTCTTTCTTTCTTAAAAGAAAGACTTTAGGCCAGGACACCGTGACTCATGCCTGTAATCCCAGCACTTTTGGGAGAACAAGGTGGGAGAATTGCTTGAAGCTGGGAACTTAAGACCAGCCTGAGCAACACAGCAAGACCCAGTCTCTACCTAAAATAATATATAAAAATTAGCCAGTTGTGGTGGCATGCCTGTAGTCCCAGCTATTCTGGAGCCTGAGGTGGGAGGATCCCTTGAGGTCAGGAGTTGGAGGCTGCAGTGAGCTGTCATCAAGCCACTGCACTCCAGCCCAGGCAACTGAGTAAGACCCTGTCTCAAAAAAAAAACACTGAATCGGATTCAAATTTAACTCTTTAAATTTATTGCTATTTTACAATGTAACAGAAATAGTGGCATTACTATTACCAGGACCACCCAGAGCCTGACCATGAGGACCCAGCCTGGGGCAGAGAAGGGGCTCTGGGACTAAAATAGGAGGGTGTGTGGAATATTCACTGTATATTTACAACATTCTTTCTACAACTATATTAGAACCAAAAACACTGTCCAGAGGTTCTTCTGAGAAGAAAGCTATAATGAATGTATTCTTAAGATGGACAGTAACAACTAAAATGGTTCAATTGAGTGTTATTTTGTTTAGGTTTTGGTTTTGGCTTAATTTAGTTTGGGCAGCTTTAATTCTGTCTTTCTGCTTCAAATAATCTACAAGCCACTCTATGAATTAGCTTCCAAATTTCCTGCAATCTTATCTATGTTTTTTCTTTTTCTTGAGACAGAGTCTCAATCTGTCACCCAGGCTGGAGTGCAGTGGCTCAATCTCAGCTCACTGGAACCTCCACCTCCTGGATTTAAGGGATTCTCCTGCTTCAGCCTCCCAGGTAGCTAAGACTATAGGCATGCGCCACCACATTCGGCTCATTTTTGTATTTTTAGTAGAGACACGGTTTCACCATGTTGGCCAGGCTGGTCTTGAACTCCTGACCTCAAGTGACCCACCTGCCTCTGCCTCCCAAAGTGCTGGAATTACAGGTGTGAGCCACCGCATCCGGCCTTTTCATTTACTTTTACTTACCTATCCTCTTCAGTAAACTCTTAATACGATTATAAATATACCTTACATTAATGTTTCATTTAGTATACAAGAACTCACATATCATATGAAGTCTTATAATAACTCCATGCAATGTATATCACTGTTACTACTCTAAAAATAAAGAAAAAGGGATTAAAATAACTGATTTATTTTTAGTCCTAGTAACAGCTAACATTTATTGAGTACTTGTAATGAGCAAGGCCTTGTGCTAGGTGCCGTATCAGCACTGTTTCTTAATTCTCTCAATGACCCAGTGAGGTAGATATTATTAACCTTCCTTACGCTACAGATGAGAAAACATAATTTCTAGCAAGCTTAAGTAACTCGCCCACCATCACATAGCTAGTAATTGGCATAGCCAAGATTTTCCTGAGGTTACATAACCACCAAACAGCAGGCCCAGCACTAGAACCTAGGTTTCTGATTCTGAATCTGGGGCAAACCTATTACTGTTCTTTTCTTTCCACTTCAAGCTCTGTATTATGGCAAAACACATTTGGTTGCCCTCTTTGGTTCAAACATTCTAAATAAAAAGTGTTGGAAGGCATCCTAATAAACAGAAGTATTTTCTCTAGCAGTTATGCTTCACACACAAGAAGGAAGAGCAGAAAGAGTTAAAAGACATCACTGAACTGATTTACCCTGTAATTTATCTGGTGCTATAAAAATGAACGACTTCTTCAGTTTCCTGACGGCTTTGCTGTCTTAAAGGCAAAATGCCCTCTGGGTTCATAAATACGTTTTGTTCTTTTGGAGTGCTCAATGTTCCAAAGTGTTTTTTATCTTTAAAATATTAAGTAAACACTGCATACTACTTAAATGGGCTCTGGGGATATTTCTGGTTTGATTCTGGCCCTTCAGCAAAGCTACTCAAGTAGAGTTCTGAAGAACTAATCAAAAGAAAAGGAAATCACAGCAGTCTCTACATATTTTATAGCATAACGTTTCAGTGTTTCACCTGCCTGCCGCCTCTGCTGATTTGTGAGCGGCTGCCCTGTGACCAGGGACTATGCTGCCTTCATGGATGCTATGTCCACAGAAGTCAGACCCAGCAGCTAGAGACTGGCTGAAGAGAGGAAGATGTCAGCACCTGCCTGCTGCAGCCTCCTTTTTCTTTTTTGACTTCCCCTCTGTAGGAAAGCACATTAGGAGCTGCTTGAGATGAACAATGATTTGCCAGGTTTTCATCATTCCTCTGGCAGCAGTGTCTACAAGGAGCACTTAACATTGCACAGAGAAAGTGGTTCCCAGCCATTGACTTCCTCCCCGGAAGCAGCCAACCATTTCACAAATGGGGACTTGGAGAGTAGCAGGGATATTCTGGCTCAAATCCTCCCCTGCTGCTGAGAAGAACAAAAACAGCCACTAAACACTTAGCTTGGCAATGGGATGTGTCAGTAGCATCACCATCTATACACAAAGGCCTTCTAATAGCAATTCTAGATGAAACTCCAACACATTTCCCACCTGCATGAACTCTCGAAGTTCTAAGAGCAACATCTGTCAGGGGATTTATTTTTAAGGCATGTCCTACGCTCAATAAAAGAAAAAAATAGCTGGAAACCTTTTTCCAGACTAGCAAGCAGTCATGCCTGTGTGCACACACACACACCTAAAGACAGACATTGTCATTCTTTTTCTGGGCCCCAGCTATACTTGCCATCAATTTAAGCCACTAAAGTGGGTTTTTACAGTGGCTTAGAGCAGCAGTCCCTAACCTTTTTGGCACCAGGGACTAGTTTCATGGAAGGCAATTTTTCCATGGACTAGGGGTTGGGGGAAGGTTTTGGGATGATTCAAGCACATTACATTTATTGTGCACTTTATTTCTATTATTATTACATTGTAACATATAATTAAATAATTATAAAACTCACCATAATGTATAATCAGTGGGAGCCCTGAGCTAATTTTCATGCAACCAGACGGTCCCATCTAGGGGTGATGGGAGGCAGTGACAGATGATCAGGCACTAGATTCTCATAAGGAGCACGCAACTTAGATCCCTCACGTGCAAGGTTCACAATAGGGTTCACGTTCCTGTGAGCATCTAATGCTGCCACTGATCTGACAGGAGGTGGAGCTCAGGCAGTAATACAAGTGATGGGGAGCAGCTGTAAATACAGATGAAACTTCGTTTGCTTGCCCGCCACTCACCTCCTGCTGTGCGGTCGGGTTCATAACAGGTCACTGACCAGCATCAGTCTGTGGCCCAGGGGTTGGGTACCCCTGGTTTACAGAATGTGAACTTCATTTCTCTACCTATTTCTCCAAAGACCTGAGCTACTGCAGCATAGATAAAGGGGAAAAAAAACCACAGAGACCTCAAACACACAACATTACTCCTTTTCTCCAAAATCCATATGTGCACTAAGAGGTTCCCATCTACTCTGGAAACACGAGACTTAAATCCATCTGACATGTGCAGTTGGTCCATACTACCTAGGATCTCTTGATGTCCAGACTCACAGGAAGGATGAGATGCCTCAGAAGCAAGGAACTCAAATGTGGCCCAGGATTGGAGTTCAGACATAAATGGCATGTGCAACATTAAAAAACGGATAGAGGGGAGTGGGCAGGCAGGGGTGAGGAGAAGAATGTGGTAAATTGCCTGGGAGCTATGCAGAGTCCCTGGGAAAGAAATCATTCCAAGTGAAAAAGGTATCTAACATGATGAACCAGACTTAGCAACAGAGTCTACCGTTGAGGAAAGTGGCAATTGTGAGTACCTAGAAGTGGCTGTTTGGCCCCGCCCCTACCCAGAAGAAAGGTGAGACTTGGCCGCATGGAGTTGCAGCAGAGCGTCATGGCCATCTACAGCAGGGTAGATGGTGTGGCACCCAGTAGAGCAGTGCCACCCAGTAGGGCAGTGCCACCCAGTAGGGCAGTGACAGCAGCCACTTACCCATGAGCATGTATGGACACCTCCTAGGAATGCACTGAGAAGCTAGAGTCTGAGGAAACTCCAGGGAGTAAAGTTGTCATCCTGCCTTGAGGTCTCTGTTTTGAGAGCAGCCAGAAAAATCATGGAACTACACATTAGTGGATCATATCTATATCTTCTGGATGCTTCAGGTTACTAAAGCACAATTATTCAATTTTCAGATATGTATTTTTAAGCAGTTATAAGCTACCCACTCTAGAGGTATACCAGCTGCTTAAATTCCCAGTATAAATTTTATATGGGAGCCCATCTATATTTTTAGCTTCTCTGTGTTCTTATTGAATCTACAGCTGTCATTTCAGACAGGTGGTGTCTGAATATCAATACATACAAATGATATCTGAAGCCCAAGTTCGTATATGCCAAGGCATCTACACAAACATCTCCACTTAGAGTAATGTGGAGATATCTAATGTACAAAGTGGTCAACACTTTGGGAACCTGTATTTGCAATTCTGTTAATTTTATCTTCAATGTGACCCTAATTTTCAGAAATAAATGCAAATTCTAAAGAACACATGGTTTTTGCTTTGAATAGAAAGTATATCTGGCCGGGGATGGTGGTTCATGCCTGTAATCTTAACACTTTGGAAGGCCAAGGTGGGTGGATTGCCTGAGTTCAGGAGTTCGAGACCAGCCTGGGCAACATGGTGAAACCCCGTCTCTACTAAAAATACAAAAAATTAGACAGGCATAGTGATGGGTGCCTGTAATCCCAGCTACTCAGGAGGCTGAGGCACGAGAATCACTTGAACCTGGGAGGCAGATGTTGCAGTGAGCCAAGATCATGCCACTGCACTCCAACCTGGGTGACAGAGCAAGGCTCTGTCTCAAAAAAACAAAACAAAAAAAAGTATATTTGAGCTGACTTATTTCTTGACAAAGTCTTTTGAGATGTGATAGTGGAGAATTTTAATGTACCTTGCAGTCCAAATATTTTATTGCTATACCTTTCAAATGAATTATTTTTAAAGTAATTGCAAAAAATTTCAAACTTATGTGAAAAAGCAGCAGTCATCCTATTTTTCTGGCCCTCTTTACAACAAAACTGCTTGAAAGAACTGACTTCACTTTTTCTTGTCTCATTCTTTCCTGAATGCATTCCAATATGTTCTGTCTCTCACGCACTATGTTGACAAATGCAATGTCAATTCTTAGTCCTTTTTTACTCAATCTATGAGCAGCAGTTGACACCTATGTACGTTCCTTTTTCCTTAACTCTTAAATATATTTATCTGGTGTGGACCTCTTTTTTGAACTCCAGAATTATATATCCAACTGCCTATTTCACTTCTTCACTTGACAGCTAAGTTATTTCAAACTCAACATAGAAAACCTAAGTCTTCATTTCTTCTTACTCTACGTGGTTCTTCCTCCTAATTCAATAAATGTCAACTCCATCCCTTCACAGGCAAAAAACCCTGGAGTCGCCCTTGACTACCCTCTTTCACTCTCACTCCATGATCAAATTTGTCACAAATTCTGTATGACTGACCTTCAAAATATATCCCAATTCTAACTACTTCTCGCCGCCTCCATCACTGCTACCCTCATGTGAGTTTACATAATGTCTCATCTGGATAATTGTAATGGTCTCCTAACTGGCCTTCCTGTTTCCACCCCCTTGTTCCCTATAGTCTTTCTGCACACAGCAGTCCATCACAATGTCTCTGTTAAAACATAATCAGATTATGTCTCCTCAAACACCTTGCTCTCTGTCACAGGGTGAAATCTAAATTTCCTACCAGGTCTACAAGACCTGACCTAATTTGGAGCTCACCATCTCTTTAACGTCATCTCCTACTACTCACTCCCTAGTTTCTTCCACACAGCAAGGCTGACCTACTTGCTCTTCCTTCACCACCTTAAACATGTTTCCATCTGAGAGCCTCTGCACTCACTGTCCCCACTGCCCGGAGTTATCCTCTCCCGTCTTAATAGCTCATTCCTTCCCTTCCCTCTGGTCTCTGCTTAAATATACCCTTACCAGAGAGGCCATTCCTGCTGGCCTGACTACTCTATATAAAGAGAACCCTTCCCACTTACACTTGTCACTCTTCTTCCTCTTTCCTGGTTTTGTTTCCCCTTCAGAGCATTAATGGTTACCTGACATAATCATTTGTCCCCTGCCACTAGAATATGAGCTCCATGAAAAGAGAGAGACATTATCTGCTTTGACCAATGGCACAACCTCCATCACCAGAACATTATCTCACACATCTAATATGTTAGTTCTTCCAATTAGTATTTTTTTTTATGTTTTAACATCTCTAAATTGGGGCTGCATCTTGTAACATGCAACGTTTTGTCTTTCTTAGTAGTCCATAAAACAGTGGTCTGTATCATAATTGACATCTTAGACACAATAAAATATGGTAGTTTGCATTTAAAACATATTTCAAAAGACCAAAGAAATCCCATTTATTATATTTTCAGAAGAAGTATGGGGCTCCGGTTCTTTCCAGAGAGCCCAATCATGATCAATCAATACATTAATTACCCCAGCCAAGACCAAAGGAAACACCCAGTTCTTGCTACCAAATTATAATGCAATATACAATTTAATCTACTGGTTTTGAATGTTTATCTGATTGATACTTAAATAGTGGCTGTAGAACAAAAAAACATAGATTAAAAGTATGAAGAAAAGGATATTGTTAAATGAGACATCTTAGAGTAAGGAAGACCTAATAAAGACAAGAGAATCATCAGAACTTATTTAAAAGTCTAAGGTAATAACTGAAGCAGACCTACATAACTCACTAGCCCCTTTGAGAAACTTTATATTAACATATAAAGCAAAAATTGTTCATAATTATAACCTGAGACCTAGTCATCAAAAAAGGAATAAAATACGTAGTATGCTTAGTTCAAAAGGCAGAAAGTAGCACATTTGTGTTAGGTTTCCTTCAAAGAAATGGTTTAAATATACATAATTAATTTGGCTTTTAAAAGTGATAACACTTAATAATCTGGAACATCCACTTCTGTGGCACACGTATGGCTCTTTTAATAATATGCTCATCACAGTGGTTCTCCAAGAAGTTCTATTGGTATTCACAGTGCGTTTGAACCAAATTTCAAGACCAAAGATGACCATATATAAGAAGACAACCTGGGGAATCATAACATTATGATTTTTACAGGAATTCTAATCTTACTTCTTATTTTGATAAATGCTCTGAATTGAAATGTGTTGGAATATCACTGATCATTTTCTTGTGCTTACATATTGTATGCTTCCACAAATGAACTTACTTTTACCTAACTTGTATACTTCTTGCAAGATGATAGATAAAAACAATTTCATAATTTTCCAATTATAATCTCTCTTTCTACTGTGTTGTTTTTACACACTTTTAAGTTCTGCATATCATCATAAATTTAGAAAATTTTACATCAAAATAAGGAAAATATGAAAATAAAGTCAACAGGCAAACCATGTGGCATAGGGGGATGAGGGTTGGGGGTTGTAGTGGGGGCAGAGTTAGACTGTCTATTTCAGCTCCAAATAAGTGCAATCTGTTAATGCAGGCTTGTGTTGCTCATGTGAAGGCATTATCAATAAAGCAAATTTCCCACATCTCAATTATTAAAATGTTACCTTCTTTTAACTTCAGTTCCCCAGCTGTTACATAGGAATAGCAATTTTTAAAAAAGTAATTATGAGGACTAAATAATACCATAATTCTGGTGAAGAAATCTGAATAATGTCTGTTACACAGAAAGAATTTGATAATTATTATTACCACAAATCAATTTATTGTTGTAATTATTAAGGAATTAGAAATTTAGGCTAAAACATCCTAATCAAGGATCAATCTAGGTAACAAATCTAGAATCAACAGAATGTCCCTCTTTGGGCTGTTTCTATGAAGACTGTGGGTTTGAAAACAGCGTGAAAGGTAACCCCTCACTTAAATAATCCAGAAAATGAGGAGAAAAGACTGTGGAGGATTGCTTGCATTAATTCTTCACCCTCTTCTTATATGCGTGCCTTTGTCCCGCAACTTTGTAGTCCTCTCCCTCTCTGGGCATGGCACTCTATCCCACCCCTGGTTTCCTGGCTCAACCAAGTGACTTGCTTCAGCCACTGGGATGTTAGTAAGCCAAAAGCATAAAAAAACACTCACACAATTTCACTTGTTCTTTTACTTGTCTGTCTTTGCCACAAAAATAAGGTCAGACAAGCCTGCTGGGGAATGAGATGTGGAAGACAGTCAACAGACCCCAATCATCCCTCCTAAGGCCTTTCTACACTACGCAACCATGATCCAATACCCAAATATGTGAAAGAGTCCAATCATGATCAATCAATACATTAATTACCCCAGCCAAGACCAAAGGAAACACCCAGCTCTCCTGAAAACTCAAGAGCTAAATAAATTGTCTTTAGCCACTGAGTTTTGGATGGTTTTTACACAGCATTGTTGTGGCAACAGATAACTGATAGGGAACCTGATATGGGGCTGAGTGGAGACAGTGAAAAGAATGATGCATCGGGTCCCTGGTGAAAAAGACTATAGTGATATTCAGTAAAACTGTTACAAATATCAAGGGCTTGGTGCTTGCTTTCCAAGGCAATAAGGAACTAAAAACTCTGTCCCACTCCAAGTTAATCTTGGAAAATCCAAGGGAAGAAGTGAGCAGTGTCAGTTTGAAAGAGGAAAGGAAACCAAGCAGAAGTCCTAAGTGTGTAGTAAGCAGGAAGCACTGGGAGAAACTGGCCTGGCCCTGAGAAGGATTGTGCAACCTAACCACCTTCTCGCTGACTCTTTCCCCCAGGTGAGAGCTCTTTTGTAACAATAATAAGAGAAAGTGATAATTTAGCTGCCACTGTAGGAAAATTGTTGGTGCCCATGTGGCTTGCAATGGGAAGAAGCTTAAAAGAAGACAAATGATTGGATGGAGAGGGCCAACCTACCCTAGTCATATGAAAGTGACTTACTTAGCACATTCAGGCGCTGTCTGTCTGGACAGACCATATTTTGGCTGCTCCTATTATTGCTCCAGGCAAATATTGTAAATTTGAGCATCAACATAGCAGCTGAATTCCATTTAAAGATACATCTTAAAACATGATTTCTCAGTGATTTTAATAACAACCTGTGGTTTCTGATTAGAAAACGAGCAAGTTTCCACAGGAAAAGACTAACCATTCTTTGCCCAGATCACGTCAGCCCCCAAAGGGATAAACTTAAAGGACTGAATGATTGTTATTAGAAGCATTTGGTTCCAGTTTTGTGGGGGAAACTTTGTCTTTCAACTTTGTAGTCTAATCTGTTTGTTTGGTGTGGTTTTTTTAAATTTGATTTATCCATTCATTCTTCCCACCAGACCCACATGGAATTGACCCTAATGCTTTTTGGAAAGGAATTATACCACACCACTATAATCAGTCAGAAGGACATCGTGTGGTTTGTTACTCCCTCATCTCCGACACTACATGTGGTCCTGTGAAGCTCAGGCTGCTGCTGTCTGAGCCAACTTTTTGTGCAGCTGCCAACAGTACCTGCTTTGTTAGACGTTTACTGTATATTCTACCTCTAATGGAGGACAGAAAAGATTATTTTTTTCAACTAATCATAGATGGCCTTTGATTTACTTGATTACAGCCCCTTTTTTCCTAAAAGACAGCCCTGCTGTTTAATTTCTACAAAACCTTCCGTGTAAGAACTAACAACACCAAGTTCCCAGGAAGCTGGGCCAAGGGTTGATTCAGGTGATGTTCCCACTGTGTCACACTCTCAACCCTCCTATAGCTGTAAAAGAACTCACTCCTTTAAATCTTCTCCCACCTCAGAGTGGATGAGGTTTGTTTCCCAGGATGCTCCGTCAATATTTAGAGCAACCTCTTTTTTTCCTTTCTCATTAAACAGTTATAAATCTAGTGCCTGGGAGCCAAATAATCAGGTCCAAGGTCCCCACAGCTATCTCCTAGGATTCTTCGGAGCCCTTCAAGAATTGGAACTCCTAATGCCTAACAGAATGCCCCCAGAATTTATGAGATGGTTAGGCAAATTTATGTGCACCTGAACCTCACTGTATAACCATCAGTGTCAAGAATATATCAACAACTAGTCAATTGTAGGTGAATATGATCATACACACACATTTAAAACTATTTTGATACTGTGATGTGTTTAATCTTCTTTGTTCTAAATATTTGACCCAAGTCATCTTTCCCCTTAACTTTTCTTAAGCTAAAACACTTAGTTTTTTACATAGTTTTTTGTACAATTTACAATTTCCTCTAGAACATTCAAGTTACTGTGCTATGTAGGGTAGTCCTAACAAAAGAAAAAAAAAGGCCTACAACAAGACAGTCCTTTATTACTGTAATACAATTCTGATTTCAACCTATTCTTTAAAAAAATCACTGCAGTTTGCCACTAGAAAGCACCAGCGAAACATAAAATGTTAACTGTAACTCATAGTGCCCCTAGGCATACATAGCAGTCCTCCTTCACCATAACAGTGTTGTGAGCCAATTCCTTCCTAACAGACTTCTGAATCATTCTGATGAATAAGAACATCTCCCTGGAAGAGTCTCCCAATGTATTCACGAGACAGCTCTAGTTATCACCTGCATTGTTCTTGCACCTTGAAAAAAGTAGGGCCAGCTCAACTTCCTCCATGAAAATACTGTGGAAAGAGCTTTACTAATTACTGCTGTGTTGCAACCAGAATTAACTTTCATTTTGTATACATGATTTTTTATTTAAAGTATCACTGTTAATACCATAGCATCTCATGGCACTTTTGTGGAAACTTCTGAATATCCTGAAGTTTCTAAATTTACCATCATGAATGATATTGTTTGACTATGTCTCCACTCAAATCTCATCTTGAACTCTCACGTGTTGTGGGAGGTGCCCAGTAGGAGGTAATTGAATCATTGGAGCAGGTCTTTCCTGTGCTGTTCTCATGATAGTAAGTCTCATGAGATCTGATGGTTATTAAAAGGGGGGCCTTTTCCTCCACAAGCTCTCTCTTTGCTTGCTGTCTTCTATGTAAGATGTGACTGGCTCCTCCTTGCCTTTCACCATGATTGCACAGCTTCCCCAGCCACATGAAACTGCAAGTCCAATTAAACTTCTTTCTTTTGTAAATTGCCCAATTGTGGGTATGTCTTTATTCAGCAGTGTGAAAACAAACTAATACAGTAAATTGGTACCAGGAGTGGGGTGTTACTGAAAAGATACCTGAAAATGTGGAAGTGACTTTGGAACTGGGTAACAGGCAGAGGTTGGAACAGTTTGGAGGGCTCAGAAGACAGAAAACTGTGGGAAACTTTGAAACTCCCTAGAGACTTGTTGAATGGCCTTGACCAAAATGCTGATAATGATATGGACAATGAAATTCAGGCTGAGGTGTTCTCAAATGGAGATGAGGAACTTGTTGAGAACTAGAGTAAAGGTGACTCTTCTTATGTTTTAGCAAAGAGACTGGCGGCATTTTGCCCCTGCCCTAGAGATTTGTGGGACTTTGAACTTGAGAGAGATTATTTAGGGTATCTGGTGGAAGAAATTTCTAAGCAGCAAAGCATTCAAGAGGTGACTTGGTGCTGTTAAAGGCATTCTGTTTTATAAGGGAAGTAGAGCATAAAAGTTCAGAAAATCTGCAGCCTGAGAATGTGATAGAAAATAAAAACCCATTTTCTGAGGAGAAATTGAAGCAGGCTGCAAAAATTTGCATATGTAACAAGGGGTCAAATGTTAATCCCCAAGACAATGGGGGAAATGTCTCCAGGGCATGTCAGAGGTCTTCATGCCAGCCCCTCCCGTCAGAGGCCCAGAGGCTTAGGAGAAAATAGTTTCATGGGCCTGTGCCAGAGGTCACCAAGTTGTGAGCAGTTTAGGGACTTGGTGCCCTGCATCCCAGCCACTCCAGCCACGACTAAAAGGGACCAAGGTACAGCTTGGGCTATTGCTTCAGAGGGTGGAAGCCCAAGCCTTGGCAGCTTCCACATGGTGTTGAGCCTGCAGGTGCACAGAAGTCAAGAATTGAGGTTTGGGAACTTCCACCTAGATTTCAGAAGATGTATGGAAATGCCTGGATGCCGAGATAGACTTTGCTGCAGGGGCAGGGCCCTTATGGAGAACCTCTGCTAGGGCAGTGCAGAAGGGAAATGTGGGGTTGGAGCCCCCACACAGAGTCCCTACTGGGGTACCACCTAGTGGAGCTGTGAGAAAAGGGTCACCGTCCTCCAGACCCCAAAATGGTAGATCCACTGACAGCTTGCACTGTGTGTCTGAAAAAGCCACAGACACTCAAAACTAGCCTGTGAAAGCAGCTAGGAGGAAGGCTGTACCCTGCAAAGCCACAGGGGTGGAGCTACCCAAGACCATGGGACCCCACCTCTTGCATCAGTGTGACGTGAATGTGAGTCAAAGGAGATCATTTTGGAGCTTTAATATTTGATTGCCCTGCTGGATTTCAGACTTGCATGGGGCATGTAGCCCCTTTGTTTTGGCCAATGTCTCCATTTGGAATGGCTGTATTTATCCAATGCCTGAACCCTCATTGTATATAGGAAGTAACGAATTTGCTTTTGATTTTACAGGTTTATAGACGGAAGGGACTTGCCTTGTCTCAGATGAGACTTTGTACTGTGGACTTTTGGTTTAATGCTGAAATGAGTTAAGACTTTTAGGGACTGTTGGGAAGGCATGATTGGTTTTGAAATGTGAGGACATGAGATTTAGGAGGGGCCAGGGGTGAAATTATATGGTTTGGATGAATGGGAGCCATATTAAAGGCTGACTACTCCAGTCTGCCCTCTGGCCCGCTATGATTCATGTCTTCCCCACATGCAAAATTTCCTCATCCTCTCTCAAGGCCCAAGAGTTTCAACTCACTATAGCATCAGCTCAAAGTTCAGAATCTTGTCAACTAAATTAGGTCCAAGCATTGATGAGGTTTCTCAGATGAAGTTCCTTAAGCACAGCTCCTCAAATACAATTCCTCTTGATCTATAGACCTGAAATTATAAAAACAATTTTTATCTATCTCCCCCTACACACACACACACACACACACACACACACTCATGCTTACACACACTCAACATACAATGGAGACAGGCATTGGAAAACGGCTGCATACAACCCTGTCAAAAAAAAAAGAAAATTGAGTATGAAAAGGAGTCACTGATCCATGGCAGTTCTGAAATCCAGCTGTGTAAATGTTGGAAGTTCCTTGATTAGACTTTGGTGTCTTGGAACAATTTTTCCTCATTTAACTCTACCTTATCAAGTTCATGTTTCTACCCTCTGTGTCTTCCTTCCTTGTTGTATAGGATAGCATGTGCTTATGGCTAAACAGCTATCACAGTCTCCTTCCTTAGCAGGTCCAAAGGTCACTGCTAATGCTGTACTGTCTGTTTCCTCAGGTCTAAGGTGGTTGTATTCCTGCATATATAACTCTTTTAAGAACTGTCCAGATCTCCTATAAATCATCTTGGGGTTGACTTCCTTTGACAAATGTCCCACTTGCAAATCACAAGATAAGTTCTTCTCTCTCTCTTGAGCCTTGGCTGAGATATCTGAGAAAGAGCTAGACTCAATCTCTACTGAAACAAACAAACAAAAAAGCTCTAAAGCTTTCTAGAAGCATTATTGTTTCATTCAGAGGATCTGTGAGACACACCATTAACGTTTATAAGGAACCCTTTGTATGACTGAAAGTATCCTGGGGCCTGAATTTGATGTTTCTAAGATCTTAACAGAAGTTTTGATAGTCACATCCTTAGCTTCATCTTTATACTGTCATTCTCCTGTGAGTGCTCTGGATCTGATCTTTAATCAAAAGCGTTTTAAAAAAATGTTGGCACCATTTTCCATCTGGAAAGAATGAAAATTTGCAAAACTATCACATCTTGATGGCTTTTTATTTCACAGTCCTTACCTCAATTCCTTCTTTCCTCTCCTATTTTACTATAAGCAACAAGAAGAAACCAGGCAGCACCTTCAACAGTGTGCTTGGAAATCTTCTAAGCTAGATCACTTCATTCATGAAGCACATTTTCTACTTTCCACATTACTATAGGCAAAATGTTACTAAGTTTTTTGCTATTACCAAGAAGGACTCCTCCTTCCTTAATTTACTGCCTATATTTACCCTCAGCCTTATAGAAGACCAAGAGGCTTCTATTTACAACTTCTTAAGGACACTATATAGTGTCGATAACACTTTGCTCAAAACCCAGGACCCAGTTCCAAAGCCATTTCTACATTTTAGGTATTCATCATGACAGCACCCTACTTCCAGACCCTAAAATCTGTATTCGTTACCTTTTGATGCATAACAAATTACAACAAAAATTACCAGTTTAAAACAATAAACACGTATTATCACACTGTTTCTGCGAGTCAGGAAACAAAAGCAGTTTGGCTAGGTAACTTTGGCTCAGGATGTCTTATAAGGTTGTAGTCAAATTGTCAGCTGGGACTGCAACCATCTCAAGGCTCAACAACTCAACCATGAATGACGGATAAACTTCCAAGTTCACACATTTATTAGCAAGTTTTAATTACTCGGGGGCTTTCAGATTGAGGACCTTAGTTTCTCAAAGGCTGTTGGGCTGAGAAACTCAGTTCTTCCCCACACCATGTAGGTTTCTCCATATTGCTGCTCAAAACATGGCATCATGCTTCCCCAAACACAGGTGTTCTGAGAAAGAGAAATTGCACATGCTCAAGATTGAAGTCACAGTCTTTTTTAACATAATCTCAAAAGTGACATCTCATTACTTCCACCTTTAAAAATGGGTCAGTAAGTCCAGCCAACACTGAGAGCAAGATGATCATATAAGTACATGAATACCAGGAGTGTTTGATCATCATGGACCATCTTAGAAGGTCATCATGGACCATTTTAGAAGACCCTGAGATGATAGGTAAAGATCATGCAGAAAGACAGAAAGAAGAACTACCTGATGAATTTCTAGTCTCACGAGGCCTGGCTATTTCCTCAGTTGTATTCTATAATATTGTGAGACTTCTCTGAACAATGAAAATAAATGCACCCACTGTTAAGTAAGCTTGAAAGAATTTCTGCTCCTTATGAAAAAAAATTCCTAAAACTATATTCTATTTTCCTCCTGAGTCTGTACTCCACCTTCATGAGACAGAAAGCAACTATAATGCCCCTCTCTGCAACCTAAACAAGACTCAGAATATCTGAGCTGACCTGCCGATATTGTAGATCAAGCATGTTCTGTATTCTGCTGACCCTGTCAGCAAAAAGTTTTCTGCCAGCACATTAAGGACAGCACATTTATATTAGAAGCTGTGCTTTAATTTCTGTGACATGTAATGAAGCAGTCTCACTAGCCAGAATATTTTATTAGGTCATAATGTGTTAAATGTGGTTTAATCAAGAGGTGCCATTAGATAGCTTCCAAATGAACTTCAGATGTAAGGTGATCACACAACAAATCATCTATGGAAACCCCCTGAACTAATGTTAACAAAGATGGGTCAGCTCTACAATATAAGTATTTATATCCTCATAAGTAATAATAATAATTAAAATAGCTAACATTTATTAAGTACACACATAAGATTCTCCTATAACTCAAGATGTCTATACTAGGAATGCCCATAATTTTTTTTTACTTTCCATACACCCTTTTTTAGAAAGCTTACAATAAGAAAAGAGAGCCTGCCTATATTGTTTATCTGAAATAACACATTTAATATTTACAACTCTAAAAGGCAATTGTCATATTATCTGCATTTCAAAGCTAAGGAAGCTAAAGTTTAGCAATATTAAGCAACCAGTCCAAGGTCAAATATCTTGCCTCCTAATCATCATACCCTTGGGTAGTCCCTTCTCACATTATATTAGAGATGGTTTGTGTCATCAATCATCATGGCAAACATGACAGTGTGTGACTTCAGGTGCTAGGTCATAAAAATCATCGCAGCTTCTTTTCTTCTCTTGAATCACTCATTCTATGGGAAGCCAGATGCCATACTCTGAAAACATTCAAGAAGTCAGAGAAAGAGGGCCACGTGGCAAATAACTAAGACCTCCTACCATCAACTTGCCAGCAATATCAGGGAGCCATTTTGGAAGTGAATTCTCCAACTCCAGTCAACTCTTGAGGTGACAGTATCCCCAGCTAGCATCTTGACTGTACCTCACGAGAGACCCCAAGTCAGAATCATGCAGGCGAAGTACCCCCAAATTTCTGTCACCCAGAAACTGTAAGGTAATAAATATTATTGTTTTTTCAAGCCATTAAATTTCTAGGAAGTTTATTACTCAGCAATACATAGCTGATGCAGCAATAAAGTTTGGTGCCTCTCCCTTAAGTTCTCTTATAGACTGTACTCAGGATGTTGGCCAAATGCTATAGTTTGTATGTTTGTCCCCCAAAAATCTCATGTTTAAATTTGATCCCCAATGTTGGAGATGGGGCCTAATTGGGGGTATTTGGGTCATGGAGTTGGATCCCTCATAAATAGTTTGATGATGTCCTTGTGGTAATGAGTGAATTCTCACTTTATTAGTTCTCGAGAGAACTGGTTGTTGAAAAGAGCCTGGCACCTCCCCAACCCTTGCTCCCTCTCTCACCATGTAATCTCTGTAGATTCTGTCTCCCCTTCACCTTCTGCCATGAATGGAAGCAGCCTGAGGTTTTCACCAGATGCCCAGTATTCTATCCAGCAGAATAGAAGAGCCAAATAAATCTCCTTTTTTTAACCTAACTTCAGGTATTCCTTTAAAGCAACACGAAACAGACTAAGACCAATTACTCTTGTAGTTGACGGCAGAATTCCCTTACTGGCTGGTTATGTGTCAGAGATCTCCCTCAGTTTCTTGCCTTGTGGGCCTCTCCATAAAGCAACTCAAAATGTGGCAGCTATATGACTTACTAAAGAGCAAGAAAAAGCGAGCAAATGGGGAGCAGCCAAGAAGAAAGTCATAGTCTTTTTGTAACCTACTCTCAGAAGTAACAGTACATAAAATCTGCCATATTCTATTTCCTAGAAGGAAGTCACTAAATTCAGCCCACACTCAAGGGGAGAAGATTGCACAAGGATATGAATACCAGGAACTGGGGATAATTAGGGGCCATCATGAATATTGTATACCACACTGGGATGTGATTCTAGTGGTCTGAATTAATACTCTCCATCATTATACTCTAGGCCTCCCTTGAGTATATCCACACAGGTTATGAATTCCATTTTATATAAATCTAACCCAAGCATTAGTCTTACCTGTAATCAAAGCACACACCTCCAGGATATTTGGGGGGAAGGTGGTTAGTCTCAAGACCATTCCTGAGTCATCACCATGTTACAACTCTCTCCAGTCATATTTCTACCTTGGGTCACTGTTTGATCGCTGTCCTCAGACTCAATTTCTTTTTTCTTTTTTTTTTTGAGACGGAGTCTCACTATGTAGGCCAGGCTGGAGTGCAGTGGCGTGATCTCGGCTCACTGCAAGCTCTGCCTGTCAGGTTCACGCCATTCTCCTGTCTCAGCCTCCCAAGTAGCTGGGACTACAGGCGCCCACTACCACGCCCGGCTAATTTTTTGTATGTTTAGTGGAGACGGATGTTTAGTGGAGACGGGGTTTCACCATGTTAGCCAGGATGGTCTCGATCTCCCGACCTCGTTATCTGCCTGCCTCAGCCTCTCAAAGTGCTGGGATTACAGGCATAAGCCACAGCGCCCGGCCCAGATTCAATTTCCTTATTCCTCAAATTATCACCAACTCAAAAATTCATTCACAGACAACTTTACTGATGGCTCCAGGGAAACTGAAATGATTATCTTGTCTCTCAGCAGATGACTTTAAAATAGGACATTACCCAGTCCTGTCTAAAATTATTCCAGCCCCGTAGGAATTGGCAGCTTCTCAGAGATCATCTTTCCCAAAGGCCCCATCTACTACTTTATTTCTCCCTCCTCAGGGCTGCCACAAAGAATTGTGCAGGTTGTTTACTACACATAGGTGTTCGGCTAAAGGGGTGAGTGAGAGGCTGAAATTCAGCCCATGCTCTGCTTCATAGCCTTAGGAGGCACATATCCTAGGACAGTTCTATATGGGCTAGTTGAAGTTCTGTGCCCTTTTCATACTGCTTTTCAGGGCTCCTTCTCTCATTTCTAAGATATTTTGGAAATTCCAAAGACAAAAAAAGGAAGAAAACCCTCTTATTATTCATAATTTACTCATCTAGGGGAGGAGTCCTACAAGTTAAAGAACTCTTTGCTTATTGAGCACACTATTTTTAATGTAATGACCTACATACTTGAAGATAAAGTTCAGTGAAGAGTGTGAAGATGCAAAATTAGAAAAAACTAGGCAAAGCTAAAGTGCTTTACTTAAGAAAATGGATATGGGGGAGATGGCATCATCAAGATGGTAGAATGGGAAGCCCTAGATACTCCTTCCTTCATGAATTAACAATAATACACAGACCAACTGCCTTTGTGAAAAATTCAGAAAGCAGTTGAGGTTCTTGTGAAATCCTGAAACCCTGTTTTCTTTTTTTTTTTTTTTTTTGAGACAGAGTCTTTCTCTGTCCCCCAGGGTGGAGTGCAGCGGTGCGATCTCAGCTCACTGCAAGCTCCGCCTCCCGGGTTCACGCCATTCTCCTGCCTCAGCCCCCTGAGTAGCTGGGACTACAGGTGCCTGCCAACACGCCCGGCTAATTTTTTGTATTTTTTTTTAGTAGAGACGGGGTTTCACCGTGTTAGCCAGGATGGTCTCGATCTCCTGACCTCATGATCCGCCCGCCTCGGCCTCCCAAAGTGCTGGGATTACAGGCTTGAGCCACCGCGCCCGGCCTGTTTTCTTTCTGGAGAGGGAAGGGAGTAGAATGTACATTCAATGTTCTGACTTTTAAAAGGGATCCTCAAGAGATAGGTCTTGCCTAACACAAGCACTGACAAGAACAGGAACATGGTGACACCAGGTTCGGGGCCTGTGACAAGAAAGGTGATCAACATGCACCCGTGTCTGCAGTACCAAAGGTAGAGGAGATATCCTTGCAAAAGATTACAAAGGTCTCTGGCATATCTTGCCAAGATGAGTGGAGAAAATCCTTGCTGTATAAAACCGGACTGTAAAGTATAGCAGAGGTGGCTGATTTTTCAATTGCCAAAATCCCAACAGAAGATAACAAGACACCCAAAGAAAGAGAGAAATAAGGTTCATTTAAAGGGTTAAATTAAATCTTCAGAAACTTACACCAAAGAAACAGAAACATATGAAAAGCTCACAGACAACTTCGTACTGAATGAAAGCTTTTCCTGTAAGATCAGAAACAAGAGAGGGATGCCTACCACCACTGCTATTTAACATAGTACGGAAATCTTGGCCAGAACCGTTAGACCAAAAACAAGGGGAAAAGGTGGCATCCGAATTAGAAAAGAAGTAAAATTATCTCTGTTTGCAGATGACATGCTGTTACATGTAGAAAACTCTGAAGACGACACACACGCACACACAATATACAACTAATAAATGATTTCTGCAATGTCAAAGAATACAAAAGCAACAAACAAAAATCATTTGTTTCTATACACTAACAATAACCAATCTGAAAATAAAATTAAGAAAAACATCCCATTTACTACAGCATCATTCTAAAATTCATATGGAATTCCAAGGGACTCTGAAATAGCCAAAACAATCTGGAAAAATAAAGTCTGCGACCTCACACTTTCCTGATTTCAAAACGTTCTACAAAGCAACAGTAATTAAGACGCTGTTGTACTAGCATGAAGACAGATATATAGACCAACTGAATAGAAAATGAGCCAAAAAATAAACTCTTGAATATATGACCAAACGATTTTTGACAAAGGTGTCAAGATTACGTAATGGTAAAAGTACAGCATCTTCAACAAATTGTCTTGCGAAGACTAGATAACCACATGTAAAAGAATGAAATTGGACTTTTATTTTAAACAACATGCAAAAATTAACTCAAAATAGATTAAAGACCTAAATGTATGACCTAAAACTATAAAACTCCTAGAAGAAAACATAAAGAAAAAGATTCAGTATTTTAGATTTGGCAGTGATTTCTTGATTATGACACCAAAAGTGCAGGCAACAAAAGGAAAAATAGACAATGGGACTACATTACATTTTTAAACTCATGCACATCAAAGCAAACAATCAACAGAGTGAAAAGGTAGCTTACAGAATGGGAGAAAATATTTGCAAATTATCTATGTGATAAGGTATTAGTATCACGAATATATAAGGTATTCTAAAACCCAATGATAAAAAACAAATAACCTGACTTATACATGGACAAAGAACTTGAATACTCCAAAGAGGATATACAGGTGGGCAAGAAGGATATGAAAAGATGCTCGACATCACTCATTAGGAAAATACAAATCAAGACCACCATGAAATATGACTTTATACACAGCAGGATGACCACTATCGAAAGAACAGAAAATAACTGTTGATGAGGATGCAGAGAAATTGGAGCCCTGCACACTCGCAGGGGAAATGTAAAATTGTGCAGCCATTAAGGAAAACAGTGAGACTCCCTACAAAGTGAAAAATAAAAGTACCATTTGATTTCACTTCTGCATATATATTCAAAAGAACTCAAAATAGTATCTCAAAGAGATACCTAGACACTTCAGGTCATCATGGATTATTCACAATAGCCAAACGATGGAAGCGGCCCCTTATATCCAGTGACAGATGAATGTTATACGATGGAATAATACGCAGCCTCGAGAAAGAAGAAAATCCAGTCACATGCTGCAACATGGAAGAAACTTGAAAACATTAAACATTATACTAAGCAAAAGAACTCAGTCACAAAAAAAAAATATATGACTGCACTCATACGAAGTATCTAAAGTATCAAAATCTTAAAAACAGAAAGTAGAAAGGTGGTTGCCAAGGCTAAGGGTAGAAAACAGGCAGAATTAGTGTTTAGTGGGTATAGAGTTTCAGTGTTGCAAGATGAGAAGTCAGAGTTCAGAAAGGTCAAGTAACTGCCACAAGGTAATAAAGTAAACAGTAAACAGAAATCATATCCATATCTCTCTGATATTGGAGCCCTGCTTTTGTTCCCTACAGCATATTATCTCCATACAAATAGTTTGGTCTCAGGTACAGCAATATAAATTGCTTAAACTCCTCAGACCAACATATAATGAGCATGCTTTTGATCAATGCACCTATTTTATGTGCTTCAAGATAGATTGAAAGCTTAGCAGGATATTATCAGGAAGCACTCATCAGCATCCAAATTCTTCTATATGGCCTCTTAGGGAAATCAAAAAGACCAAAGTTTTAACATACTCAATCCCTGTCCCCCATGGCATGCTTAGCACTCACTATGATAATTTACATGAAACAGAATGTTTAATTTGGGAATTTCAGCTAAGGCTCTAAGATAAGATAGATAACAGATACCAAGTGATTTTTGAGAAAAAAGCATATGCTGATTTTTAAGACATTATCCAAAAACCAGATCACAGTCTGAAATTGGTTTGTACCCACAGGGAGGTATAAAAGACTTGAGAAAGTAGATCTAGTAAGCCAGGCGCAGTGCTTCACTCCTGCAATCCCAGCACTTTGGGAGGCTGAGGAGGGCGAATCACCTGCGGTCAGGAGTTTGAGACCAGCCTGGCCAACATGGTGAAACCCTGTCTCTACTAAAAATACAAATATTAGCCGGGCATGGTGGTGGGTGCCTGTAATCCCAGCTACTTGGGAGGCTGAGACAGGAGAATCACTTGAACCTGGGAGGCAGAGGTTGTAGTAAGCCAAGATCATGCCACAGCACTCCAGCCTGGGCAACAGAACGAGACTGTCTCAAAAAGAAAAAAAGAAAAAGAAAGTTGATCTAGGCAGAGGACTTAGTGAGAAATATGAGGATGCTGTGTTGTGAGCTCTAACTTACCAGATCACAAAGAAACAAAATGAAAGCTTTCTGCTCTTTCACCTCCAGCCTAGAGGCAGGGTGCTTCACTGGGACCATGTAGAGAGCCAAAAAAAGTTGGCTATCTCCCCAGGAAAACTGGGGAGCTTCTTTGATGTCAAAGTAAGTATAGGCTGTTGCTGCATGAAGGAAGTAGCTGTATTTGCAGCAAACCATGCATGATGAGAATGGACTGTAGACCAGCTGTGGATCTCATAGGAGTCAGCTGAATGCCTGGCTACTTCAACCCCCTGGAGGGGTCAACAGGACTCCAACAGGAAGGAGAAAATTGTATTCAAGATGATCGTGCAACCTGTGCAGTGTCATGGAACCCTGCACTCAGAAGGGCCCTCCCCTGACACCATGCTTGGTTTAACACTCTGTATATTAAAATTCTTAATAATTGTATGAACTTGTGTTTTGTAAGTCCAATAGGACAATGTGTGCCTGCCATTCCTTGCTGCCCCATTTGCATATAGCATTCATGATGTCCCATGACACTGTATTCCAGCAGACCCACAATGCCTGGGAGTTCAGCAAGACTCAAAGTGAGTATGAGGTAAATGCATTATATCTTTAACCTAGTAAGCAAGAGTAAATGCATTATATCTTTAACCTAGTAAGCAGTGCCTGCTTACAAGCCCCACAAGCCACATTATGCATGTGAATCAGAATTTGCTTTCAGTAAAAAGAAGACAATAGCATTCTAAGAAACACAAACAACCAAGGAACTCTATCACATAGGTTGTAGTTGTTCCTTCTTACTCATTTCACTTTTCTGAATCAGCTAACCATTTACACTAAAAATGATAACACAGAAGGAAAGGGAAAGACAGAGAAAGTCATAATTCCTTTTTCTTTCATCTTTCCTTACTCGTTGATAAGCCCAAGGTAGAGAGTGTTGGTAGGATGTACATGTATCAGGAAGTGGAATAAAACAGTGGAGTTAGTTTTGGACACTGTTTCCATGGTTCTATACATGTATGTCCCAGCTGCAAAATGCAAGCTGTATAATTTCAGTAACTGTGCATACAAGTTAAGTGCTTTTACATTTGCTTTGAAAATAGGCATTGCAAAATATAAAGACGAACAGTAAAATAACACTAATTTAATTTTTTTCTTAGGATGACATTAAATAGCAAAGAAAAATAGCATGTAAAATTGAGACAGACTGTGATAGACAAGAAAAAGCTTTATATTTGAGTACTTTTAGGGACATATTTTTCCTTCTTTTTCAACAACGGACTCTACATGTCATGTTTGTACTGGGCCCTGAAAATTATGAAGCCAGTTCTGACTGCATGTAAAGACTGTATTCCTTCCCCTTAATTCCCTCTGCCCCTGGAAAAGTCAAAACACAGCAAGCTGGGAAAAATGGGGAAACATTATAGGGTGGGAACGACAAGGTCCTTCCCATCCCAATACAACGGGACCTGATGGGAAAAAAGAGAAAACGTAACATTTATGTTGT
Source organism: Hylobates moloch (assembly GCF_009828535.3). NCBI lineage: Eukaryota > Metazoa > Chordata > Mammalia > Primates > Hylobatidae > Hylobates > Hylobates moloch. The sequence continues at coordinate 80,903,967 of NW_026652291.1, forward strand.
GATGGTTGGGAAATAGACATTCTAATGTTTGAATTGAGACCGGTTTTGACCTAAAGTGATATTGGTACAGTCTTTTACCTAAATGTGAGCAAAAAATTAATGGAATCAGCTCTCTACCCAGGAGAAAAGGGATTTACTCCACTAAATAAATTTTAAAGGAGCAACAGGGGACAAAAGTGAAGTTGCATTTTTATCATATCTCATGAGTCATGTTTGTTCAATACCCTAGTTACAAATGAAACATAAAGTTCAAAGAAGTCTGATCAGACTTTTGTATCTGAAAACAAAAAACGAAAAAAGGAAAAAAAGCTTCTTTTGGTTTCAAACGCTTCAGTCACAAAAATCACATTGAAAATGATTAGACTCCATAGCTGACTTTACTTCACAAATTACCCATATGTTCCAGCTCATGTTACAATTTCTTTTGGGAGCATTAAAATGATTTTTCAATTTTCTCACTCAATTTCTTCTGTCTCTCCTGAAAATAAGAAATGACATTGTATGATAAGAGCAAGTCTCTTTAAATTAGACCAACTTGACTTTTGCCTTGCAGTCAAAGAGAGATCAAATGTGTTTCTCCCCCAAACCCCCCAAACATGTGAAAAATTCATAAAGCAGTGCTTCTTACATTTTTAGAAACACAAAAGTTTGTTTTCAAATTCCTCTATTTTTAATCTTCTGTCACAGTGATAAGCTGTGAATTTTAATTTATCACTTTACCACTTCTTCAAAACAAGAAAAAAGACAAGGAATTTATTTCTGAAGGATAAACACAATAAGGTTTCTGTTGTAATACACATCTTTAAAATGTAGAACTGTAATTATTTCAAACAGTGCACCAAAATTAGCACTTACTGGTCAATAGATTTTGTTTCTGTTAATTTTTTTCTTTAAAGTAGAATTTCATGCAGAACTTACAAATACATGTAGCAAAGCACAAATGCTTTTAAATTAGTTCAAGAGAACTAATCAATACAAGAAATTCTATTTTCAACTGAAATTCTAAAAATAAAATTCAATTTTACAAAGTTATAAAACATAAATACTAGGTTTAGAGCAAATAATGAATACAATAAATTATGAACTCAGTGTGTTGAAGGATTTGCTGATGAAGTAAAATGTCATGAATAAACAAATATGAACTTTATGAGACGTGTCTATCAAATCATGCTCTGTTTCTGATATTACACAGAAGCATGAAATAGTTAGAAATTCTGAGCCCCTCAAGAGTCCCTTAAAGTTTCTTGATTGGGATATTTTTCTTAATTTTCCATCATCCTTACAGTGCAGAAGTGTTTTGGATGACATTTCACTGACTGCTTAATGAGTGCCTCTTATGTGCCAGATATTGTGCCAGGTGCTAAGAAACACAAAAATTAGTGCCTTCAGACTTACATAGGGTTGTCAGAGTGTAGTACTCCCTGTTAAATTTGAATTTCAGGGCCGGACGCGGTGGCTCATGCCTGTAATCCCAGCACTTTGGGAGGCTGAGGAGGGAGGATCACGAGGTCAGGAGATCGAGACCATCCTGGCTAACATGGTGAAACTCCGTCTCTACTAAAAATACAAAAAAAAATGGTGGCAGGCGCCTGTAGTCCCAGCTACTCGGGAGGCTGAGGCAGGAGAATGGCGTGAACCCGGAAGGTGGAGCCTGCAGTGAGCCAAGATCATGCCACTGCACTCCAGCCTGGGAGACAGAGTGAGACTCCATCTCAAAACAAAACAAAACAAAATTGAATTTCAGATAAACAATTTTTTGGTGTAAGTATGTCTCAAATATTTTATGGGATACATTTTTATTTGTCAAAGCTGGCAAACCTAGACTAGGGAAATTTTTTTTTTTTTTTTTTATACTTTCAGCATTACCAAATCACTACTTGACAATCCGGACATTGCCAGCTGAGCTTTGCCCCTGCCGACCCTCTACTGGTGCCCTCCCTTCATCTTTCTCCCATGTTTTATAAAAAATGTAGCCTATTTTTCCTGAGGCTTATCTCTTCCTCCTTTTTGGAATAACAGCTTTCTTTGATGAAATATATTTTCAAATAACTTCCCTAAGTAATGATGTGTGGGAGGTAAAAGTTTCTAAGTTCTTCCAGGTTTGACAGTACCTTTATTCTGCCATCACATTTGATTGATACTTAATCTGAGTATAGAATTCTGGATTAAAAAGGATTTTTCCTCAGAACTTGAAAACATTGCTCCGTTGTCTTACAGCACCCGGTATCACTAACGAGAAATCCAAGGTCAGCCTGATTCTCCTTCTTTTGTAGATAATTTGCTTTGTCTTTGTTTTCTGAAAGTATTTATGAATTTCTCTTCATTCTTGGTTGTATTTGTTTGCTAGGGCTGCCATAACAAAGTATCACAGACTGGGTGGTTTAAACAGTAGAAATTTATTTTCTCACAATTCTGGATGCCAGAGTGCAAGAGCAAGATGTCACCAGGTTTACAGTTTCTCCTGAGGCCTGTCTCCTTGGCTTGCAGATGGCCACCTTCTCACTGTGTCCTCACATGCTTATCCTTCTGCCTGCGTTGTCTGTGTCCTGATTTCCTCTTCTTTTCAGAACACCAGTCCTATTGGATTAGGTCCCAACCCAGTGACCCTATTTTAAATTAATTACATCTTTAAAAGCCCTTTCTTCAAATACAGTCACATTCTGAGGTACTAGGAGTTAGGACTTCAACATATGAAATTTAGGGGACACAGTTCAGCCCATGACATTGGTATTTTGAAATTTCACAGTGATATCTCTCGGCATTAGCCATATTTTTCATTCATTGTTGTTGGTCTCTCACTAGACTCTCTCAATATAAAGAATTGGGTCTTACAACTCTGGGAAATTCTCTCCTATTATCTATTTTAAAATTCTCCCTGTCTTTTTGTCTATCCTCTCTTTCTGGAACTCATTAATCAGTAGTTGTACTAGCAGGATAGGCTAAACGCTACAGCAAGCAATGCCAAAATCTTAGTCACGCAACACCACAAAGGATTTTTTTCTCACTGATGTAACAATGTAATGTGTATTGGTGGAGGAGATAGCTAGCACAGTATCTCCTAGCTATCTCCTCCACCAATACACATTACGGGGTTGGGGGGGGGGCTGCACCAGTTAGTGACTCAAGGACTATTTTTAATAGCCCTAATAATTTTTAATCCAGCCAGTAGTGGTTCCTTTGACCTAGTGGCTTTGTGTCACCCAGAGCCTTAGAATCGTTTTACTGTGTTCTCTGCACTCACCTACTATATGGGAGAGGATGAAGGATTTCACAGGACATGTTAGGGTTCCATTATAAAAAGGAGCTTTTATCATTTTTACCAGAACTCCGAACTGCAATAAAGGCTGGGAAATGTAGTAGAGCGAGGAGCCAAAGGAAGATAAGACTTTACAGATATTGGTGAGCACTGGCAGTCTCTGCCACAGCAAACCATATGGAGCCTTTCTGCCTCTTGTTTCTAATAGTTTCTTCTTCTTTTTTTTTTTTTTTTTTTTTTTTTTTGGAGACTATATCTTGCTCTGTCACCCAGGCTGGATGGAGTGCAATGGCACAATCTCAGCTCACTGTAACCTCCACCTCCCAGGTTCAGGAGATTCTCCCACCTCAGCCTCCCGAGTAGCTGGGACCACAGGTGCATGCCACAACATCTGGCTAATTTTTTGCATTTTTAGTAGATATGGGGTTTCACCATTTTGGTCAGGCTGGTCTCGATCTCCTGACTTCAGGTGATCCACCCACATCGGCCTTCCAAAGTGCTGGGATTGCAGGCGTGAGCCACCACGCCCAGCCATCTCTAACAGTTTCTATCCCTTTGTCTTTTGTTCCATTATTTAGGAGATTCCTTCCATTTCATATTCTAATTGTATACTTTATGTTTTTATTTTTATGTATAATTTTCAACTTCCAAGGGTTTTTTTCCTTATTCTATTGTCTTTTACTAGCATCCTCTTCCTGTTTGATGGGAGTGTTATTTTTCCAAGTCTTCAGCAATACTAATTGTAGTGTGTTCCATACTCTTTTTAAAAGTTTGTGCCTTGCTCTGTCTCCTCCAAAATATGTTGCTATTTATATGCCCTGGTTATTTTCTCTCAGTTTGCCAGCTTCCCATAAATTTCTAGTGATCCTTAGATACCGATAGTTATTTACGAGTGGGTCAAGAGAAAAGCTGGCTGTGAACACTGAGTGGCCAGAGAATGTGAATATGGGGGGCCTTGATAATTGCCTTAATTTTTCTCCAATGTGTTCAATTTCTATAAATAAATAAGGAAGGAAAAAATATCTCCTTGTGTTTTGCAGTATGTTGGGCAGGTCTCTCTAGTTCTGTGAGCAAATCTTTTCCCTCCCTGGCAGCAATTATTTTTCTCTAATGTCTTGGTGGTGCTTCCTCATCTCTACTCACCAGGCAGTGTGGTCAATCTGCCTTCACTGAATTCTCTTACCACTAATTGCTCCTCCTCTCCTATCCCTTTTGTTTTTGCGACTTGTAAGTTTTCTTCTCTCTTTCCTATTACTTTAATGAAGTCCCAGGTAGGACTCTAAAAGAAATTCAACAATTTCACTTTAGGATAAAAGAACAATGAAATAATGTCTTGCTAAAGTGCCAGAAAATCCTTAATAATCTTTATTTTGTTTTTGCTGTTGTTGAATTATATATTTGAAGTCAATCTATGGCAGTGAACATTTTGGGGATTATATATAGATTTGGTACTGTAGAAGTTAACTGAAGTTCTTATCAAAGGAAAAACTAGGTAAATAGAGACTAGCTGAATTTTTAAAAATACTGATGTAGCTGCTGAAATGTGTTTTGCATGTAGAAATATGAGTCACAGCAGTGAAAATATGAAAAAAAAGTGTTGATTGTTACGAATGTTTCCACGAGGCATAGTGAACCTAACAGCATTTTTCTTTCTTTTCATTTGGCTTCCTCCTTGGATGATTTTCTAGGATTTCTGGTCGTAGGCTCATTCCACTTCAGCAAAACGTAGCAACTTCTTCCAAATCAGTTTTCACAATCAGAGAGTGCATCAGATCACCAGCGAAGCTCATTCAAAATACACATCCCTGCCACAGCCCGCTCCCAAGGCTTATCAAACTTTCTCGGACGGGGCGCCAAGCAACTGTACTTTGAAAAGGCTCCCAAAGGGATCAGGGTATTCTGTTTTTTATGTCACATCAAGCCCCCACCTCCTACACACCGTACACACAGGTAACTACAAACCACTGTTCTAGAGGGCAGCTTGCTCCCAGTAGAATCACTGAAAACATGCATTCTACATAAAACAGAATAGGGTGATCATTAAAAACTCAGGTTCTGCAGTCGAGTTGGGCTTGCACTCAGGATTTTGTATGTGTGACCTTGCCCAATTCACTCTAATTCTACTAGTAATAGTAGTAGATACAAGTAACACTGAGTGTTTCCTTTGTTCCAGGCACTTTGCTAAACACTAAACGTGGATTAATTCACATAATTCTGCAACAAACCTATGAAGTAGGTGCTGTTCAAGGAAATTAAGACTTAGAGAGGGAATAAGTAATTGTTAACTTGCTTAAATTATATAGCCAATCAGCGATGCAGCTGGAATAACACCTAGGTCATCTAACTCTGAAGACTATGCACTTGGCCACTTCATTGTATTGTCTCTGAGAAATAGAAAGGCAAAGAGAAAAATCTACAAAGAAAAAAACAAGAATTAATGAATCTAAGATAGAAATAGTTCAAAATGAAAATCTGTGAATGGTATTAGCCTGAGAATGTGCTAGCACCTAGCAACCAACTGAAAAACAGGAAAGGGGACAATGTTCCAAGGAAGACTACAGGGTGGCAGCCCATAAAAGCATTGTGTAGATTCAAAAGGAATTCCCATTGATCAGCTTTTCCCCAACGACCAACTTGATAGATGAAGAATGACAGATGTGATGTCATTGTCACATCTGGTCTTTTAATAAACTTCTCCTGAAAGCACCAAATGGAAGCCTCAGTATGACAGCTGTTCAGCAGGAATAGAAAGTTTCAGGTTCAAAACTGGAACGGAAGACACAGAGCTCTAGAAGGAAAGTTTCCAGAGGGGATGAAACAAAGGAGGACTAACAAAACATCGTATTTTGGAGAATTTTGGGGGAAGATTGAGACAAAAAAATACAGACTAATTTTGAAGACACACACAAAAGAAAGATCTTTTTGGCTTTGTGGTGAACAATATTTATCCAATTATAATTGTGTGAACACTATGACGGCTTTCAGCTTTTTGAATCAACCTGTAGACTAACCATAGAAGACATAACTGTTGTTGCAAAAGAGAATATAACTATTATTATGTAAATTAGATTTGGTTTAACTGTGAAACCAAATAACTTCGGCTTAGTCATGACAGAAGTCTATTGTCCTTTGATGTGAACAGAGTCTGGAGCTGGTGTAGTGCCTCTCATCCAGAGGCATCTAGGCTGTTTCCCGACAAGACGTCCACCTCAGGACCCACAGTGGCTGCTCAAGCACTAGCTAAAATATCCACATTACAGACAGCAGGAAAGACGAAGATGTGGAGAAAAATGTGTCCTCTCCCTTTAAGGGACATTTTCTGGAATTTATACTCAACGCTTTGTTTACATCCTATTGGCCAACCACAGAGCCAGGTATAGTCAGAGACATTGGGAAAGGTAGATTCTATGTTTATGTACACTCTATGATACTTAAAAAGCGGTGTCACAATGTTGTCTTGTATTTTATTTAATATGTTTGGAATTTCAGCTGCATTATAGGTTAATGCAGCTTGGAAATAGAACTATCATTTACACTATAGTTTTTCTATAATAAAATATGTTCTTGGTGCCAAACAACTGACTGATGAGTACTTTTGAAACACAAACCTATACTGGAGAGACTGGTTTAACTCTTTAATTCATCTGACCAATGAAATTCTAGGTTTACAAAAGCACCTGAAAAGTTGATGTCACGGTGATGAAAGGGTGAACTGATAAATAAGATAAAAATTAACACCAGATGTGACTGTTTTATTGGATTACTTTGACATACATATATTTCTAAGAAAAATAGCATATATTTCTGGAGCAATGCCACATCTGAAATCCTTCAGTTTTGTGTAACATCAGCAGAATAGAGCCTAATGTCAGCAGTGTTTTCTTGGGCTAGTCATATCTCATGGAGGGAGGATGTCAGCTTGCCAAAGAGAATATTATATGCCAAGCACTGAAATATAATCTACTTAATATTGCCATTGAACAGTGTGGAACAACATTCAGCCATGAGAGGTGGTGACAAAAGGAAGTTATCAATTTCATAGGCGATTTCACAAAGTTTACCTATTATGAAAGATTGGGTTTCTGTGGAGATAATTTAACAAATAGCTTTTGTCCATCCAACAGACCTCTAAACTTTAAGCATTAATATTAAAATATGTGAAAACAGGCATATACCCTATCACATTGAGTTTCAAAAAAAAAAAAATTAAATTTTTTTCCCAATTAAAATTAGCCTGTGTGACAGACGCCTCTAAACTGAGAAGTTTTAGAAAGCCCAAGATTACAGTAGCAAAGCTTTTAGTTGACTCTTGCCTTAGTAATGATTAAGTTTCTTTGTTCGTGTAAAAGGTCAGATTTCTTTAGTAAGTACAGCCATGCAAATGTGTTTACTTGGGGAAAGGATTAGGATTTGTCTTTTTCTTTTTTGAGATAGGAACTTGCTCTGTCACCCAGGCTAAAGTGCAATGGAGTGATTGTAGCTCACTATAACCTCAAACTCCTGGCCTCAAGCAATCCTCCATCTCTGCCTCCTGAGTATGAGTAGCTGAGACTACAGGCACGTGCCACCATGCCTGGCCAGTTTTTAAATTTTTTGTAGTTGCCGGGCAAGGTGGCTGGCTCACACCTGTAGTCCCAACACTTTAGGAGGCCGAGGGGGGTGGATTGCTTGAGCCCAGGAGTTCAAGACAGCCTGGGCAACATGGCAAAACCCCTTCTCTACAAAAAATGCAAAAATAAGCCAAGCGTCGTGGCACCCGCTTGTAGTCCCAGCTACTGGGGAAGCTGAGGTGGGAGGACACTTGAGCCAAGGAAATGGAGGTTGCAGTGAGCTTCATAACACCACTGTACTCCAGCCTGGGTGACAGAGGCAGATCCTGTCTCAAATAAATAAATAAATTTTTTGTAGAGCTATATTGCCCAGTCTAGCCTTGAACTCTTGATCTCAAAAGATCCTCCCGCCTCAGCTTTCCAAAGTGTTGGGATTACTGTGAGCCACTGTGCCCAGCCAGAAGGATTTTTATCAAACAGCAAAGGACTAAAGAGAATGTTTACAAACAACTCTCCTAAGGAAAATTTTGTTATTCTTTGTTTCTTTTCATTATATATACTTTGTTCCACTATAATCAACAGGAAGATGTCTGCCCTTCAGAACAGCTAGGTTTATTCAGAATTGCTGACTTCAGAATACTTCATGTTATCTCATGATTATTAGAACAAAACATTTTAAGGAGTAAGTCTATTCTGTAGAATTCTCTGAACTTGGACTGTTTCTCTTTGGCATATTTATCTACAGTTTAGATATTTATCTACAGTTTAGAATTGTTCTGACTCTATTGGATAAAACTGCTCTCAAAAGAAACATGGTTCTTGAAGAGACTTCAGTGTTTGTATTACACCTCATTCATGCCCTTTTACTTTTTCCTTATTTCTACTTTGCAATTTATAGATCGTATGTGAGATCACAGTAAGCCCAATATTGTGTATGTACAGTCTCTTCTATAAGACATCAAAACTGTCTTGTGTTTTTGTTTGCTTGTTTGTTGTTCTTGTTTTTGTTTTTTGAGACCATCTTGGTCTGTTGCCCATGCTGGTGTGCAGTGGCACAATCTCGGCTCATGGCAACCTCCATCCCCTAAGGTTCAAGCAATTCTCATGCCTCAGCCTTCCGAGTAGCTAGGATTACAGACATGCACCACCACTCTGGCTAATTTTTGTATTTTTAGTAGAGACTAGGTTTCACCATGTTTGCCATGCTGGTCTTGAAAACCCGGCCTCATGTGATCAACCCACCTTGGCCTCCCAAGTGCCAGGATTGCAGGTGTGAGCCACCATGCCCAGCCTGTCTTGTGTTTTTGGATGAAACTTCACTCCTTCATTTCAAGATGACACTTTAAATATTTAGAATACAGTTGGTGAATGATCTCTCAGGCTTCAGTGAGAAAATCTACCTCTGAAAAGCATCTCCCTCAGCTTCCTCTCTTAAGTTTTAGAGTTGCTGTTGTGTACTTCTCAGTTTCTCATTCTTACTTTAATCAGTCTTGCTGTAAATTGATCTGACACACGTTTGTAATGATATCCTTTATGCAAACAACTCCACTATCTACTCCAGCAACCACATCTCTCCTGAACTCTAGTACCATAAAACTGCCTACTGGGTCGCCTGCCTCAATGTCCCAGAGATTCAAAACTAAACTTATATCTTTCCCTTACATTTTATACCCCCTGCTGTGAGCCTTATATCAGTAAATGACACTCCCATCACCTAAGCTAGAAACCAGATGCAGAAAATTTATCCTACAGAGTAACTTCCAGGAGGCAGAGCAAGATGTTGGAATAGAAGGTTCCGCCAATCATCTACTCTGCAAGGACACCAATTTAACAACTATCTATACCCAAAAAAGTACCTTCGTAAGAACCAAAAATCAGGTGAGCTCTCACAGTAGCTAGTTTCAGCTTCATATTGCTGAAAGAGACACTGAAGAGGTAGAAAAAACAATCTTGAACTGCGGACGTCACCCCTCTCCCATCCCCCCTGCAGCTGTGGTCTGGTCTAGAGAGCAATCTGTGTGCAGGGGAGAAGCTGAGCACAGTCACGGTGAAGCACTGAACTCAGTGCTGCCCTGTTATATAGCAGAAAGCAAAACTGGACCAAACTCAACTGATGCCTCCCAATGGAGGAGCATTTAAATCATCCCTAGTCAGAGGAGAATCACCGATCCCAGCAGTCTAACTTCAGTTCCCGCAAGCCTCACCACCATGGGCTAAAGTGTTCTGAGACCTTAAACAAACTTGAATGGCAGTCTAGGCCATGAGGATAGCGATTCCTAGGTGACTCCTGGTGATGAATTGGGCCCACAGCCATTGGATTGGGGTCGGGGGGTGGGCACATAATCTACTGAGACACTAGCTTGGGTGCCTAACAAGGGGCTGGCATCACCCCTCCCCTAACCCCAGGCTGCACAGCTCATGGTTCCTTTCCTTCACTTTAGGAGAGGAAAGAGTAGGGAGGACTTTGTCTTGCAAAGCCTGTGCACAGCTCAGCCACAGCAGAATAGGGCACCGGTCAGAGTTTTAAGGTCTCCTTTCCAGACCCTAGCTCCCAGACAACGTTTCTAGACACACTCTGGGCCAGAAGGAAACCTGCTACCTTGAAGGAAAGGACTCAATCATAGAAGCGTTCATCACCGCTAACTGAAGAGCGCTAGGCCCTGAATAACCAGCACTAATACCCACATAGAATATCACGGGCCTTGGGTGAGCCTCTGAGATTTGCTGGCTTCAGGTGAGACTCAGCTGTGGTGGTTATAGCATGAGACTCCTTCTGCTTAAGAAAAACAGAGTGAAAAGTAATGGGGATTTTGTCTTGCACCTTAAGTACCAGCTCAGCCACAAAAGGCTAGAGCACCAAGCAGGCTCTTATGGCCCCCGATTCTAGGCCTTGAATCTTGGATGGCATTTCTGAACCTGCCTTGTGCCAGAAGGGAGCCCACTGACCTTAAGGGTGAGTCCTAGGCCAAGCAGCATTCACAGCAGTCTGACTGAAGAATCGGTAGGCCTTAAAGGAATAACCACAGTAGTCTGGTAGTACTCCCCACAGGGCTGTGGTGGTGGTGGCCATGAGGTAAGGCTCCTCTGCCTTTGGCAAAGTGAGCAGAGTGAGGACTGTGTACTGTGGCCTGGGTGCCAGTTCAGCCACAATACAGTAAAAGACCAGGTAAACTGTTAAGGTTTTTTACTGTAGCACCTGGCTCCCAGATGGCACATATGGACCTGCCTGGGGGGAACTCACCTTCCCTGAGGGGAAGGACACAAGCCTAGTTGGCTTTGCTACTTGTTGACTGTATAGCCCCAGGGCCTTGAACAAACATACTGGTAGCTAGGGAGTAGTTATAGCAGGCCTTGGGTAAGACCCAGTGCTGTGCTGGCTTCAGGTCTGACCCAGCACAGTCCTAGTGGTGGTGGCCACAGGGGTGCTTGTGTCACTCCATTTCCAGCTTCACGTGGCTCAGAATAGAGAGAGAGACTTTGGGAGAAAGCAAAGGAAGAGAACAAGGGTCTGAAAGCAAAGGAAGAGAACAAGGGTCTCTGCCTGGTAATGCAGAGAACTCTTCTGGATCTTGTCCACACCATCAAGGCAATACCTCTATGAGTCTTAGGTCACAGCTTAGATGAGAACACCAGTCCTTTTGAATTTCTGGAAAGTCTTCCCAAGGATGAGTACAAACAAGCCCTGGCAGCAAAGACTACCATAAATACCTAACTCTTCAATGCCCAGAGAATGAACACATCTACTAGCATCAATACCATCCAGGAAAACATGATCTCACCAAATGAACTAAATTAGGAGGCAGTGATCAATCCTGGAGAAACAGATATGTGACCTTTCAGGTAGAAATGTCCTAAACAGATACAACTTAGAAGATTGAGCCAGGAAAAAGTCCAAAACTTGATCAAACCAATAACAAGTAACAAGATCAAGGTTGTAATAAAAAAAATCTCCCCATAAAGAAAAGTCTGGCACCTGATGGCTTCACTGCTGAATTCTACCAAACCTTTAAAGAAGAACTAACACCAATTCTACTCAAACTATTCTAAAAATAGAAGAGAGAATACTCCCAAATCATTATACAAGGCCAGTACCTAACACCAAATACCAAATTTGCTTTGGGTAGTATGGACATTTTAACGACATTGATTTTTCCAGTCCATGAACATGGAATATCTTTCAGTGCTTTTCTGTCCTTTTTAATTTCTTTCATCAGTGTTTTATAATTTTCATAATAGAGCTTTTTCAAATACCTAATACCAAAACCAAAGATACATCATAAAAAGAAAATTGCAGGCCAATATCTCTGATGAATATTGGGGCAAAATCCTGAAAATAATACAAGCAAAATGAATCCAACAATACGTTAAAAATATTATTCATCATGACTAAGTGTCATTTATCCCTGGGATGCAGGAATGGTTCAACATACACAAATCAATGTGACACACTCATATCAACAGAATGAAGGACAAAAATGATCATTTTCAATCGATGCTGAAAAAGCATTTCATAAAATTAAACATCCTTCATGATAAAAACTCTCAAAAAACTGAGGATAGAAGAAACATGACTCAACCTAATAAAAGCCATATACAACAGACCCACAGCCAGTATCATACTGAATGGGGAAAAGCTGAAAGCCTTTTCTGTAAAATCTGGAACATGATAAGGATGCCCCTTTATTATTCAAAATAGTACTGGAAGTCCTACCTAGAGAATCAGACAAGAGAAAGAAATAAAGGGCATCCAAATTGAAAAAGAAGAAGCCAAATTGTCCTTATTTGTAGGTGATATATTTGGAAAAACCTAAAGACTCCACAAGAAAATTATTTGAACTTATAAACATATTCAGTACAGTTGCAGGATACAAAATCAACATACAAAACTCAGTTGCATTTCTACATGCCAACAGCGAATAATCTGAAAAAGAAATCAAAAAGTAATCCCATATACAACAGTCACAAATAAAATTAAGTACCTAGGAATTAACTTAACCAAAGAAGTGAAATATCTCTATTATGAAAATTATAAAACACTGATGAAAGAAATTGAAAAGGGCACCAAAGCATTGAAAGATATTCCATGTACATGGACTGGAAAAATCAATGTTGTTAAAATGTCCATACTACCCAAAGCAAGCTACAGATTCAATGCAATCCCTATCAAAATACCAATGACATTCTTCACAGAAATAGGAAAACAATCCTGAAATTTATATGGAACTGCAAAAGGCCCAGAAGAGCCAAAGCCATCTTGAGCAAAATGAACAAAACAGGAAGAATCACATTACCTGATTTCAAACTATACAACAGAGCTGTAGTAACCAAAATGGCATGGTACTGGCATAAAAACAGACACACAGACCAATGGAATAGAACAGAGAATGCAAAAAACAAACCCACTTACTTACAGTGAACTCATTTTTGACAAAAGTAACAAGAACATACACAGTCTCTTCAATAAATGGTGCTGGGAAAACTGAATATCCATATGCAGAAGACTGAAACTAGACCCCCTATCTCTCACCATATACAAAAATCAAATCAAAATCAATTAAAGACTTAAATCTGAGATCTCAAGCTATGAGACTACTACAAGTAAACACTGAAGAAGCTCTCCAAGACATTGGTCTGGGCAAACATTTATTGAGTAATACCCAACAAGTACAGGCAACCAAAGCAAAAATGGACAAATGAGATCACATCAAGTTTAAAAGCTTCTGCACAGCAAAGGAAGCAATCAACAAAGTGAAGAGACAACCCAAAGAATGGGAGAAAATATCTGCAAAATATCCATGTGAAAAAAGTAACAAACAGAATATTTAAAGAGCTTAAACAATGCCATAAGAAAAAATCTACCAATCCAATTTTAAAATGGGCAAAAGATGTGAATAGACATTTCTCAAAAGAAGACATACAAATGGCAAACAGGTATACGAAAAGGTTCCCCACATCACGGACCATTAGAGAAATGCAAATTGAAACTTCAATGAGATACCATTTCACCCCAGTTAAAATGGCTCATATCAAAAAGTCAGGCAATAACAATTTCTGGCAAGAATGTGAAGAAAAGGAAACACTTGTATGCTATTGGTGGGAATGTAAATTAGTACAACCACTATGGAGAACAGTTTGGAGGTTCCTCAATGAACTAAAAATTGAGCTACCATATGATCCAGCAATCCCATTACTGGGTATAAACCCAAAAGAAAGGAAATCAGTATACTGAAGAAATATCTGCACACCCATGTTTGTTGCAGCACTGTTCACAATAGCCAAGAATTGGAAGCAACCTAAATGTCCATCAACAGATAAATGGATAAAGGAAATATGGTATTTATACACAATGGAGTACTATTCAGTCATTAAAAAAGAATGAGATCTTGTCATTTGCCACAACATGGATAGAACTGGAGGTCATTATGTTAAGTGAAATAAGCCAGGCATAGAAAGACAAACATTGCATGTTCGCACTTATTTGTGGCATCTAAAAATCAAAACAATTGAACTCATGGACACAAAGAGTTAGAAGGATGGATACTAGAGACGAGGAAGGGTAGTGGGGGTGGTGGTGTGGGAGTGAGGATGGTTAATCGGTCAACAAAAATTAATTGGAAAGAATAAAACCTAGTATTTGATAGCACAACAGGGTGACTGTAGTCAATAATAATTTAACTGTACATTTTAAAATAACTAAAAGAGTATAACCAGATTGTTTGTAACACAAAGGATAAACGCTTGAGGGGATGGATATCCCATTTTCTATAATGTGATTATTATGTATTGCATGCCTGTATCAAAACATCTCATGTACACCATAAATATATGCACCTACTATGTACCCAGAGAAACTAAAAACTAAAAAAGAGTAACTTCCAAAGAGAGAAAAAGAGGCTTATGCTAAATTTTTCAGTTTTTCTCATTCCCCAAGCATCCAAGCAGAAAATGAATCCTGTGGATTTGTTATATAAGAATGGCCCCAGCAGAGTCCAGCAGAAATATGATACAAGGAGCTGAAGATGTCTCCAATCCAGTCTCCACTCTCTCACCTCCTACAAATATGAGAATCCATTTTTCTTAAGCTTCGGGGCTGGGGGGTGGATTTCATGGAAAGAGGAAGGACATGGGTCCCAGGACTCAGGAGAGACAGTGAAGTAGTATGGAAATAATGGAAGTATCTATTTGCCACCCAAAGAGCTAGTCCTGAATCTTGACAGAGAATGGGATGCAAGCAAAAGCCAAATGGCAGGTGCTGTTTTGAGAAGGGTGATACTAAGACATTCAATAGCTCTGGTCTCATCACTTCACCCCAGGATAACCTGCATTTGCCTATTACCTGGTTTTTCTCTATCTCATGACACCCCTTCAATTGACCCTCCACAAAGCTACCAGAGTAGTCTTTCCAATGAATTAATTTAATAATTTCATTCTCCTGTTCATGAGACATCAAAAGCTGTCCATATCTTTACTGGCGTATCCAATTTACTATCCTACTCTTCCTGTCAGTCCCAACACTTGGCTACATTAAATCACTGGTAGTTACTTGAATATAAGCTACTATTTCATGCCACCGTCATTTCACATAGCTATCCCCTTTTCTTGGGTCACCCTTTTTCTTCCCCACACAACCAATATGCTAACATTTATTTGTTATTTAAAATTATTCAGGCATTGCTCTGCAAGGAAAGCCTTTCCTGGTCCCTAGAATGATTTATATACCCATCATCTGTGTCCCCAAAGCACCTGCATTTACCTCCACCACTTATCCACTGTTACTTTGCTCTCACCCCCATGAGAATGTAAGACTGTAAAGGTCTCTGAGAAAGTATTAGTCATCTTTCTTTAATCCCTGTACTGCCTGCTACATAATAAATACACAATAAAGTTTTCTGCATAAGCAATATAACATTGTTTTCATAGAAACATATTTTCCTAGTTGCAAACAAATTGATATACAAATATATTTTGTGAACTCAATCTGTTCATAAGTTTTATAGGCTCTATTATGGAAAAATGAAAGTCACTTCGTACACCACACATGAATAATCAGTTGTCAAACAGAATACAATCAAATACACCAACTCCAAAACTGAGGCAAATATAATTTAACTTTTATTAATTCGGTACCTTTCTCATATCTTGGGATGCCTCATAGGTATAATCATGAATATCAATTTCCATTGTATTGTACATAAAATATGCTTACATAATGATAAAGATTTTTAGCCTTGATGCCAGAACATTTGGTGTATTATCATTTATTATTTTGCCAGAATTAATCCTAAGTTGCATGCCACACATTTCACAAAGAATGATCTTAGCTATCTATAGCTGCTACCAAAGCAAACCTTCCAAGAATCTTAAAACAAAATGTATGGTGATATCACAGACACCAATACAAACTCATTGGAACTGCAATGAAAGTCACCTTTCTTTTGCCAAATTTTAATTTAGGTAAATATTTTTCCAATGTGAGAAATCTCTGTGCTGTAAAACACACAGAAATTTCATAAAATGCCCTCCAGAGCTAAACTTTCTAAAAGTGCACAACATATCTACGTGTTGAAGATTACTTGCTCAACTTGCTAACGGCTAATTGTTTAAAAAAATTAATATGCAGGTCCAAAGGACAAGAAGAGTCCTTTGTCTACCTTGCTAAGCCTCTCCTATTTTCAAAATATTGGATATATATTTTTCCAAATAGTTGTAAAAGAGTTCTTCCTAAACATTGTGCTAGACACACAACGTCTAGTAATAAATAATTATAATTATAGAAAAATCCTTTATTTCAACGAATTGTGTGTGCCCTGTGTTCAATTAACTGTCTCTTCATACCATGATTTGAAATGCCTTTCACATTGAGGCATGTGTTATGTATGAAAATGAGGCTATTGAGATGCTAACAGTGTGACTTGCATTTTGCGCTATTTTTCCAAACACTAATAATAGGTTTTCTCTTAGCCACCCATGTTTTGGTCAATGACAAGTATGTGTGAGACGGCTACCTGGAATTCTAGCATTGTTTATAGCCACATAATGGAGATTTATTCTGCATAATATAGTCGATTTGAGAGGACAGAATATTTTAAAGGAATGGATCTCAGGAGAACTCCCTCACTATCCGAGGACAGTACCAAGGGGAATGGTGCTAAACAATTCAAACTGGATCTCAGGAGATCCAGGAGATCCTTTAAAAGCAGGCTTCAACCAAGATAGCTAGCCTTAAAGATACACTAACTGTTTCAGTCCATTTGGGCTGTTATAACAAAAATACCATAGACTTGGTGGTTTAAACAACAAACATTTATTTCTTACATTTCTGGAGGCTGTGCTGACAGATTGGGCATCTGGTGAGAGCTCTATTCCTGGTGCATAGACAGCAGTCTTCTTGCTGCATCCTCACATAGTGGGAGGATTGAGGGAGCTCTCTGGGGTCTCTTTTGTAAGGACACTAATATGGTTTTGATCTGTGTCCCTACCAAATCTCATATCGAATTATAATTCCCAGTGTTGGAGATGGGGCTGGTGGGAGGTGATTGGATCATGAGGACAGATTTCTCATGAATGATTTAGCACCATCCTCCTTGGTATTGTCCTCAGATAGTGAGTTCTCCTGAGATCTAGTCCTTTAAAAGTATGTAGTGAAAGTATGCATGGTCCTCCGCCCTCTCTTGCTCCTGCTCCGCGCATGTTAAGATGTGCCATGTAAGATCCGCGTGTAAGATGTGCCCCTTCTTCCACCATGATTATAAGTTTCCTGAAGCCTCCCCAGAGCAGAAGCCACTTTGGTTCCTGCAGAACCATAAACAATTAAAACCTCTTTTCTTTGTAAATTACCCAGTCTCAGACATTTTTTGTAGCAGTGTAAGAACCTACTAATATAGGCACTGATCCCAGTCATGAGGGCTCCACCTTCATGATTTAATCACCTCTAAAGGTCCTACCTCAGGCCGGGCGCGGTGGCTCACACTCGTAATCCCAGCACTCTGGGAGGCCGAGGCGGGTGGATCACGAGGTCAGGAGATCAAGACCATCCTGGCTAACATGGCGAAATCCTATCTCTGCTAAAAATACAAAAAATTAGCCGGGCGTGGTGGCGGGCGCCTGTAGTCCCAGCTACTCGGGAGGCTGAGGCAGGAGAATGGCGTGAACCCGGGATGCGGAGCTTGCAGTGAGCCGAGATCGTGCCACTGCACTCCAGCCTGGGCGACAGAGCAAGACTCCGTCTACAAAAAATAAATAAATAAATAAATAAATAAATAAATAATAAATAAATAAATAAAGGCCCTGCCTCCAAATACCATAACACCAAGAATTCAGTTTTAATATATGAATTTTGGAGAGGACACACACATTTGGTCCAGAGCACTAACCATAACTCAACAAAGCAAATTGTGCATTGAGAATGCACAATTCTGAATGTGATGTCAATGCTCCCATATCCCAGTGATATCAATAGCATAATCATGGTTGTTCTTACCTAAAAATTAAATTCCAAAGCTCCAGTCATCAGTAAATGCTGACAACTTCTAAAAGAGCTAAGCCAAAAGAACCATTACATTAGCACATACTTCTACAGTGTGAACACTAGTCCTTTGATGCGAATAAATTTTGGATGTTATTTGTCACCATTTAACATTATGTCCTCCCTTTTCAGGCTGTTTTTTCCAGATAAGCCTTTTTTTCACACTCCACAATTTTTTTATTAGCACTTCTCCATGAAATGGGCCTTTTTATTTTTAGCTTTGCCTAGATTAAATTCCCTTTGATGTATATTTCAAGCTTCCCCCTTTGACTAGCTCAGCATTATAGAACTCACTGAATCCTTATTCAAATGGCAGGCACGACACTGCTCCCTTCTCTAATCACAGTGGCCATCCTCTAACAGAAGTTATTCCAAGGCTCCTGGAAAAAAAAAAAAAATCATGTTTAATCTGTGAGGAGAAATTTAAGGTGGCAGGATTTCATTTCTGTAATGTACATACCTGTGTATAAGATACAAGAAACACAAAAAAGTGTTGCTTGAAGCTTTTTTGTTTTGTTACAAAAGCAATACATAGGACCCATGTATTGAATTACAATTATTCTGGCTTAATTTGACTACTGTGGGTCATGGAATGTATTGTCTAAGGAACACCTACAAAATGAAGTCAAATGAAGGACTCAGATCTCAGACAAACACAAATTGGGAGGTAATGAAATAGCAAAATTGATAAGATTACTCCAGCCTTCATCTCTCTATCAATAGAGAGACCTTTATTTACTTAACCTGCTATTTTCAAAGGAAGTATTATCAGAGAAAATTAAAGAGCTATAAAGCTATAAAAGAAAAGGGATTTTCATCCAGATAAAGGGAAATAGAAGCACCTAAGCCCTAGGAGTTTGAATAAGTATTTCTTCAAACTTATGCTTTATGCATAGTTGACAATAAAAACTCAGTCTAAGAAATACATATATACCAAAAAAATGGTTTCTTAATCCTCTTCATGTTAGATCTTATTTCCAAGTCAAAAATTAGTATCTCCATTAGGGGCTTAGGTTTTAACTCAGCACATCTCTAATGCATCCAAATTTACTCTTCAATTAAACATTACTCTTCAAATTATAAACTTGGCACCCAGCTATCTCAAGGATTGGCAATAGATGCCCTAGGGAGAATGAGTATGTATAAAATAGTCGTTGCTGACTGTTCTTTAGATCCTATGAATAAGACAGCAGTCACTGATTTAATTTATAGCTTAATGGGTGAATGAGACATGTAAATCAATATACATCAAGGCAGAAGAATAGGAGCTAGATTGGAGGCATAAAGTACTATAAGAGTCAAAGTTGAAAGAAATTCCAACAGATTGGGGAAGTGTTAAGATTTTCCTGGAAGATGGCCGAATAGGAACAGCTCCGGTCTCCAGCTCCCAGCCCCAGCGACACAGAAGACGGATGATTTCTGCATTTCTGCTTGAGGTACCGGTTTCATCTCACTAGGGAGTGCCTAACAGTGGGTGCAGGACAGTCGGTGAAGCGCACTGTGCGCGAGCCGAAGCAGGGCGAGGCATTGCCTCACTCGGGAAGCGCAAGGGGTCAGGGAGTTCCCTTTCCTAGTCAAAGAAAGGGGAAACAGACGGCACCTGGAATATCGGGTCAGTCCCACCCCAATACTGCGCTTTGCCAACGGGCCTGGAAAACGGCACACTAGGAGATTGTGTCCCGCACCTGGCTCGGAGGGTCCTGTGCCCACGGAGTCTCGCTGATTGCTAGCACAGCAGTCTGAGATCAAGCTGCAAGGCGGCAGCGAGGCTGGCGGAGGGGCGCCCGCCATTGCCCAGGCTTGCTTAGGTAAACAAAGCAGCCAGGAAGCTCGAACTGGGTGGAGCCCACCACAGCTCAAGGAGGCCTGCCTGCCTCTGTAGGCTCCACCTCTGGGGGCAGGGCACAGACAAACAAAAACTCAGCAAGAACCTCCACAGACTTAAAGGTCCCTGTCTGACTGACAGCTTTGAAGAGAGTAGTGGTTCTCCCAGCACGCAGCTGGAGATCTGAGAACGGACAGACTGCCTCCTAAAGTGGGTCCCTCACCCCTGAGCAGCCTAACTGGGAGGCACCCCCCCAGGAGGGACAGACTGCCACCTCATTCAACTGGGTACTCCTCTGAGACAAAACTTTCAGACGAACTTTCAGACAGCTGAATTTGTGGTCTCACGAAAATCCGCTGTTCTGCAGCCACCGCTGCTGACACCCAGCCAAACAGGGTCTGGAGTGGACCTCTAGTAAACTCCAACAGACCTGCAGCTGAGGGTCCTGTCTGGTAGAAGGAAAACTAACAAACAGAAAGGACATCCACACCAAAAACCCATCTGTACATCACCATCATCAAAGACAAAAAGTAGATAAAACCACAAAGATGGGGAAAAAACAGAGCAAAAAAACTGGAAACTCTAAAAAAAAGAGCACCTCTCCTCCTCCAAAGGAACGCAGTTCCTCACCAGCAACGGAACAAAGCTGGATGGAGGATGACCTTGATGAGTTGAGAGAAGAAGGCTTCAGACGATCAAACTACTCTGAGCTACGAGAGGAAATTCAAAACAATAGCAAAGAAGTTAAAAACTTTGAAAAAAAATTAGAAGGATGGATAACTAGAATAACCAATGGAGAGAAGGGCTTAAAGGAGCTGATGGAGCTGAAAGCCAAGTTTCGAGAACTACGTGAAGATTGCAGAAGCCTCAGTAGCAGATGCGATCAACTGGAAGAAAGGGTATCGCTGATGGAAGATGAAATGAATGAAATGAAGAGAGAAGGGAAGTTTAGAGAAAAAAGAATAAAAAGAAATGAACAAAGCCTCCAAGAAATTTGGGACTATGTGAAAAGACCAAACCTACGTCTGATTGGTGTACCTGAAAATGATGGGGAGAATGGAACCAAGTTGGAAAACACTCTGCAAGATATTATCCAGGAGAACTTCCCCAATCTAGCAAGGCAGGCCAGCATTCAGATTCAGGAAATACAGAGAACGCCACAAAGATACTCCTCGAGAAGGGCAACTCCAAGACACATAATTGTCAGATTCACCAAAGTTGAAATGAAGGAAAAAATGTTAAGGGCAGCCAGAGAGAAAGGTCGGGTTACCCACAAAGGGAAGCCCATCAGACTAACAGCTGATCTCTCAGCAGAAACTCTACAAGCCAGAAGAGAGTGGGGGCCGATATTCAACATTCTTAAAGAAAAGAATTTTCAACCCAGAATTTGCTATCCCGCCAAACTAAGCTTCGTAAGTGAAGGAGAAATAAAATACTTTACAGACAAGCAAACGCTGAGTGATTTTGTCACCACCAGGCCTGCCCTAAAAGAGCTCCTGAAGGAAGCACTAAACATGGAAAGGAACAACCGGTTCCAGCCACTGCAAAAACATGCCAAATTGTAAAGACCATCGAGGCTAGGAAGAAACTATAGCAACTAACGAGCAAAATAACCAACTAACATCATAATGACAGGATCAGATTCACACATAACAATATTAACGTTAAATGTAAATGGGCTAAATGCTCCAATCAAAAGACACAGACTGGCAAACTGGATAAGGAGTCAGGACCCATCAGTGTGCTGTATTCAGGAAACCCATCTCACGTGCAGAGACACACATAGACTCAAAATAAAGGGATGGAGGAAGATCTATCAAGCAAATGGAAAACAAAAAAAGGCAGGGGTTGCAATCCTAGTCTCTGATAAAATAGACTTTAAACCAACAAAGATCAAAAGAGACAAAGAAGGCCATTACATAATGGTAAAGGGATCAATTCAACAAGAAGAGCTAACTATCCTAAATATATATGCACCCAACACAGGAGCACCCAGATTCATAAAGCAAGTCCTCAGTGACCTACAAAGGGACTTAAACTCCCACACAATAATAATGGGAGATTTTAACACCCCACTGTCAGCATTAGAAAGATCAACGAGACAGAAAGTTAACAAGGATATCCAGGAATTGAACTCAGCTCTACATAAAGTGGACCTAATAGACATCTACAGAACTCTCCACCCCAAGTCAAGAGAATATACATTTTTTTCAGCACCACACCACACCTATTCCAAAATTGACCACATAGTTGGAAGTAAAGCTCTCCTCAGCAAATGTAAAAGAACAGAAATTATAACAAACTGTCTCTCAGACCACAGTGCAATCAAACTAGAACTCAGGATTAAGAAACTCACTCAAAACCGCTCAACTACATGGAAACTGAACAACCTGCTCCTGAATGACTATTGGGTACATAATGAAATGAAGGCAGAAATAAAGATGTTCTTTGAAACCAACGAGAACAAAGACACAACATACCAGAATCTCTGGGACACATTCAAAGCAGTGTGTAGAGGGAAATTTATAGCACTAAATGCCCACAAGAGAAAGCAGGAAAGATCCAAAATTGACACCCTAACATCACAATTAAAAGAACTAGAAAAGCAAGAGCAAACACATTCAAAAGCTAGCAGAAGGCTAGAAATAACTAAAATCAGAGCAGAACTGAAGGAAATAGAGACACAAAAAACCCTTCAAAAAATTAATGAATCCAGGAGCTGGTTTTTTGAAAAGATCAACAAAATTGATGGACCGCTAGCAAGACTAATAAAGAAGAAAAGAGAGAAGAATCAAATAGATGCAATAAAAAACGAAAAAGGGGATATCACCACCGATCCCACAGAAATACAATCTACCATCAGAGAATACTACAAACACCTCTATGCAAATAAACTAGAAAATCTAGAAGAAATGGATAAATTCCTCGACAAATACACCCTCCCAAGACTAAACCAGGAAGAAGTTGAATCTCTGAATAGACCAATAACAGGTTCTGAAATTGTGGCAATAATCAATAGCTTACCAAACAAAAAGAGTCCAGGACCTGACGGATTCACAGCTGAATTCTACCAGAGGTACAAGGAGGAACTGGTACCATTCCTTCTGAAACTATTCCAATCGATAGAAAAAGAGGGAATCCTCCCTAACACATTTTATGAAGCCAGCATCGTCCTGATACCAAAACCTGGCAGAGACATAACCAAAAAAGAGAATTTCAGACCAATATCCTTGATGAACATTGATGCAAAAATCCTCAATAAAATACTGGCAAACCGAATCCAGCAGCACATCAAAAAGCTTATCCACCATGATCAAGTGGGCTTCATCCCTGGGATGCAAGGCTGGTTCAACACACGCAAATCAATAAATGTAATCCAGCATATAAACAGAACCAAAGACAAAAACCACATGATTATCTCAATAGATGCAGAAAAGGCCTTTGACAAAATTCAACAACCCTTCATGCTAAAAACTCTCAATAAATTAGGTATTGATGGGACGTATCTCAAAATAATAAGAGCTATCTATGACAAACCCACAGCCAATATCATACTGAATGGGCAAAAACTGGAAGCATTCCCTCTGAAAACTGGCACAAGACAGGGATGCCCTCTCTCACCACTCCTATTCAACATAGTGCTGGAAGTTCTGGCCAGAGCAATCAGGCAGGAGAAGGAAATAAAGGGTATTCAACTAGGAAAAGAGGAAGTCAAATTGTCCCTGTTTGCAGATGACATGATTGTATATCTAGAAAACCCCATTGTCTCAGCCCAAAATCTCCTTAAGCTGATTAGCAACTTCAGCAAAGTCTCAGGATACAAAATTAATGTACAAAAATCACAAGCATTCTTGTACATCAATAACAGACAAACAGAGAGCCAAATCATGAGTGAACTCCCATTCACAATTGCTTCAAAGAGAATAAAATACCTAGGAATCCAACTTACAAGGGATGTGAAGGACCTCTTCAAGGAGAACTACAAACCACTGCTCAATGAAATAAAAGAGGATACAAACAAATGGAAGAACATTCCATGCTCATGGGTTGGAAGAATCAATATCGTGAAAATGGCCATACTGCCCAAGGTAATTTATAGATTCAATGCCATCCCCATCAAGCTACCAATGACTTTCTTCACAGAATTGGAAAAAACTACTTTAAAGTTCATATGGAACCAAAAAAGAGCCCGCATCGCCAAGTCAATCCTAAGCCAAAAGAACAAAGCTGGAGGCATCACGCTACCTGACTTTAAACTATACTACAAGGCTACAGTAACCAAAACAGCATGGTACTGGTACCACAACAGAGACATAGATCAATGGAACAGAACAGAGCCCTCAGAAATGACGCTGCATAGCTACAACTATCTGATCTTTGACAAACCTGACAAAAACAAGAAATGGGGAAAGGATTCCCTATTTAATAAATGGTGCTGGGAAAACTGGCTAGCCATATGTAGAAAGCTGCAACTGGATCCCTTCCTTACACCTTATACAAAAATTAATTCAAGATGGATTAAAGACTTATATGTTAGACCTAAAACCATTAAAATCCTACAAGAAAACCTAGGCAATACCATTCAGGACATAGGCGTGGGCAAGGACTTCATGTCTAAAACACCAAAAGCAATGGCAACAAAAGCCAAAATCGACAAATGGGATCTCATTAAAGTAAAGAGCTTCTGCACAGCAAAAGAAACTATCATCAGAGTGAACAGGCAACCTACAGAATGGGAGAAAATTTTTGCAACCTACTCATCTGACAAAGGGCTAATATCCAGAATCTACAATGAACTCAAACAAATTTACAAGAAAAAAACAAACAACCCCATCAAAAAGTGGGCAGAGGACATGAACAGACACTTCTCTAAGGAAGACATTTATGCAGCCAAAAAACACATGAAAAAATGCTCATCATCCCTGGCCATCAGAGAAATGCAAATCAAAACCACAGTGAGATACCATCTCACACCAGTTAGAATGGCCATCATTAAAAAATCAGGAAACAACAGGTGCTGGAGAGGATGTGGAGAAATAGGAACACTTTTACACTGTTGGTGGGACTGTAAACTAGTTCAACCATTGTGGAAGTCAGTGTGGCGATTCCTCAGGGATCTCGAACTAGAAATACCATTTGACCCAGCCATCCCATTACTGGGTATATACCCAAAGGACTATAAATCATGCTGCTATAAAGACACATGCACACGTATGTTTATTGCAGCACTATTCACAATAGCAAAGAGTTGGAACCAACCCAAATGTCCAACAACGATAGACTGGATTAAGAAAATGTGGCACATATACACCATGGAATACTATGCAGCCATAAAAAATGATGAGTTCATGTCCTTTGTAGGGACATGGATGAAACTGGAAAACATCATTCTCAGTAAACTATCGCAAGGACAAAAAACCAAACACCGCATGTTCTCACTCATAGCTGGGAATTGAACAATGAGAACTCATGGACACAGGAAGGGGAACATCACACTCCGGGGACTGTTGTGGGGTGGGGGGAGGGGGAGGGACAGCATTAGGAGATATACCTAATGCTAAATTATGAGTTAATGGGTGCAGCACAACAACATGGCACATGGACACATATGTAACAAACCTGCACATTGTGCACATGTACCCTAAAACCCTAAAGTATAATAAAAAAAAAATTATGGAAAAAAAAAAAAAGAGTATTTTTTTGTTAAGAACAGGAAAAAAAAAAAAAAGATTTTCCTGAAAAAAAAAAAAAAAGAGTAATTGAGATGTATCTTAAAAGTTCACTATGAATTGTAAAGACAGACATAAGGAATCTGTAAGATATAAGAGAGTTGAAGTAAGAAGAAAAGCATGTCAACGGCCTGAGGTACGGAGAGACCAGTAATAGCAATCTGATTTGATTGAACTGTAGAGTGCAGGAGAAAAAAGAGAATGGGAAAATAAGTTAGAAAGAGGTAAGCCAAGGTAATTTCATGGGAAGCAAAAGAACGAATTTGTACTTTCAGAGAAGTACAGAATTTTATAGTTGAAAGGAACTATAGAGCCGTCCAGAACAACCTGCCGATTTTTCAGTTGTAAAAACAGAGGACCAGACAGATAACGTGAATGACACCACTCGCTAGTGGCAAAGCCAAGATATGAATAAAGGTCTCCCAGACTCCCAATTCAACGGTCCTTCCACTCCTTTGCTTCTGGGTAGAGAGGAGACAGGCTTAGAAACATGTTAGGCAAAGATCACCTCAGCAGCATCTGAAGAATAGATTGAAAACGAGAAAGAAAAAAAGCAGAGATTCTATTTAGAAGACCTAATAGACTAGTCCAGGTGGGAGATAATAAGAGCCTGAGCCAAAGTGAGAGTAATGAAAATAGAAAGGAGTAGATGGATTTGAGCAGCATTTCTCAAGCCGATAATTCTGTAGGGTTAATAAGTAATGGGAGGGGGAAAAAATAGTTCTTGTTCATTTAATTTTGCAAGTGCTAGGTTAAACCAAGACAAATATCTTCACTATCGGATTTCGAAAAGCCTTTACTATGCTAATGTGGACTAAGAACCTGCCACATTGAGATAGAGAAAACAACGTTGCCCAAAGTGTTTTAAAAAGAATTTTTAACAGAATACTATTAACATGAGTTTTCAATGAAAACCCAGTTTGTGAAATACCATTAATATATGATAAACATGGAGGATTTTGTGAATGATTATACCAATGTGGAAAAATTGACTCTTCAGATTCAAAAGCCTAAGTGCAGAAGGAAGCTGGTTTATTTTGACATCTCTATTATTGACTATAAATCAAAGAAATATATCCCATCAGTGTCTATAACAAGAACCCAGTTTGTCTTAGCCAAAATGTCTTGTTGTTATACCATTTCAACCAGTTGGAAGGTAATCTTTCTAAATTGCTTGGGAAAATATAGTTGTTTCCTAAATGGGTGAATGGTTTTAGGTCCCAGGAAGATTTTAATACTAATATTGAAATATTTCCCACTCAGTGCTCAGTCACTGCATTCTTTTTCCTTTTTTTTTTTTTTTTTTTTCAGGTTGCATGTTTGGTTTCCCCTTATGATTGGGAAAGATGAATTTTCAGCAGAAAACAGTGTTTGTTCACTTTCAAAGAGTGATAGTTTCTAAAACATTTAGAGCAATAAATATTCATCAGAGGTACCAAGTAAGCCAGCAGAAGACTTAAGGGTTAGAGAAACCCCT
Source organism: Hylobates moloch (assembly GCF_009828535.3). NCBI lineage: Eukaryota > Metazoa > Chordata > Mammalia > Primates > Hylobatidae > Hylobates > Hylobates moloch. The sequence continues at coordinate 80,931,329 of NW_026652291.1, forward strand.
TATTTCATGTCTTGATTCTAAAATGATCAAAGTACTTTTCCTTGTAATGTGGATTTCTTCTTATGAGGATATGCAAAAACTTCAGTTATAAGTAGTAATGCTAGCAGGTAATTTTAGTGGATATTTTATAACAACTGTCACTTTGTTTTGCCACATAGAGAGTTTGTTCAGCTATTTTCCAGATATTTCCCCCAAAAAAGGAAGCAAAGGGTACCAGCTTTTCAATGAACATTACCTATTCCTTGGCAAAGATGATGAAGACTCTATTAATAGTTCATCTGATAAATGTTGACATAACCAACAATAGAGATTAGGAAGTTAGTTTTTTTTTTTTTTTGAGGCGGAGTCTTGCTCTGTCGCCCAGGCTGGAGTGCAGTGGCGCAATCTTGGCTCACTGCAAGCTCCGCCTCCCGGGTTCACGCCATTCTCCTACCTCAGCCTCCCGAGTAGCTGGGACTACAGGCACCTGCCACCACCACACCCAGCTAATTTTTTGTATTTTCAGTAGAGACAGGGTTTCACCGTGTTAGCCAGGATGGTCTCGATCTCCTGACCTCATGATCTGCCCGCCTCGGCCTCCCAAAGTGCTGGGATTACAGGCATGAGCCACCGCGCCCGGCCAGGAAGTTAGTTTTAAGAAATCAATGGCATATAGACATTACCCTCATGGAGTTTGTATTCTACTACTCGAACTGATTGTAGCTATAAAAGCAATAGTTAGACAGCTGAATCGTTAGATCATAAGCAAGGAAGGCCAGAGCATATCTCTTATCAAGAAATCAATGAATAGTTTATCTCATTTTTAAAGCAACTTTATCCTTCTTTAATTCCTTCCTTTCTTCTAGTGCAAAACTACTTAATAAGCTTGGTGTTTAGGTTAGGGTTCACACCACTCCTCATCTGGTGTGAATTACCTTCTCTTTCTTTACTGTTTACCACCAACCTAGTACATGTGTTGACTGCGTTCTTTTCAGACAATGTTGAGTTATCATGGTGCACCTAATAAATTAACACTACAGATTACAGGATCCTTGCTGATTTTCTTAGCAAAGCCAGATTATATGGAAATAAACAAAGAAAATGATCCTAGAGTGAATTTTTCTAGAAAATATATATTATGAACCATGCTGTTTAAAGTATTAGGTTCAAAGTGATGGATCTAGCTATTCAGAAAATAACTTTCATATAACCATAATTTTGCACAGTATGAGGTCTTAAATGTGTTGAAAGAGATAAATTTTTATCATTACCACAAACTCCTTTTAAAGATTCAAAGGTGGAAGAGAGTGATTTATTTTTTCTCTTCAGCATACATATATAAAAGGCTTCTCAGGTGTTTAATTTGGGAAGGTTGATAATGAAACATATCAACAGAGTATAGTAGTTATAGTAGTGTTTGTGGGTAAATAATTTCCTGGGGTCAGACATATATAAACATATTTGCTTCAAAATGATAAAGTCATGAAATCAGTCTTAAAAATTGAAATGGGGGGTGATGGCGGAGAAAAAGAAGAACAAATTTGAAGTGCCCTTTCAAATCTGCTGGATACAAGTATTGAAGTTTTACGTCATCTTATTCTGTCTGAAATTGTATTTTTCATTCTACAATAGACCCAATCAACAAGACCTATAACTTGAGTTGCATGATGTTCAGTTTATATAATCTACTGTTGGGATGGTAAGAATTCATGTAGGCTGTGGTGTAGGAATGAATTAAAATATAGTTTCACTGGCTTTTCTTACATATCCACTGTCACAATGGCTAGGTTTCCTGTTGCTAACTATTGGATTCTGGAGAAAAATTTAATGAAAGGTGATATCAGAGGAAGAATAAGTGGAGGTAGAGAAGAAAGGAATGATAGAGGAGGGGAAAAAAACAAAACATATTTTTGTGTTATCCAAAGGAGCTTTTTCCTTATTCTGTCAAGCATTGAGATCTTCAGCTTTCAATGTAGTTGCTAAATACAAATAATGCTGCTAGGTAGTAACTAAATATAGTGAACGCTTCATCAGATATTAGAATTAGGTCACACTATTGAGGTTATGATCTGAAGGTTGTGTTAGATAGAAACCACTTTAGATTATTATCAACTTGGACTAGACTTCATTTTATAATTGCATAGTCAGTAATATCTATTGTGTCATTTCTTCAACCATTTTATTCTAAGATCCATGAAGCTTCTTGAGGCCAAATAAAATAATAAGTTTAGGCAAGAAGTAGATTGTGACTTTTTTCCCTTAGAGATACCATTTACCACTATCCCCCATCCTGACAGGTGAAGGTTTACTGAACTCGAAATTGGTTGACTATTAGTTTTTAACTAAAATGTGCAATAACACATTGCAGTTTCCTCAAACTAGTTTCTTATGATCATTAAAGTAATTCTCAGGGCTAAGAAAGGAATGTAAGTATCTGCCTCAATTTGTACTTCACCAATAAGTTTTTGAGGAGTGCAGATTTTGAGTCAGGTCTTAAAAATAAACTCACAAATCTTGATGCATTCCTAAATTCTGCAAATGTTTCCTGGGGTGACTTAACAACAATGAATAATCCCACAATATACCTAGCTACCTAATACATGGAGATGGGGCTCAACCCACCGTTTTCAGGAATTTGCGCTTACTTGTGGCTGAGGAAAAATAAGTAGTTCGAGGAAGTAGTTTTTAAATTCGAGCTTATAGATAGAAACAGAATATCAACTTAATTATGAAATTGTTAGAACCTGTTCTTTTGTATCTGAATCTGATTGCAATTACTATTGTAATGATAAACTCCAGCCATTGCAAGTCTCGAATATCTTAGCTGTGTAGTGATTCTTGAAATTCTTTTTAAGAAAAATTGAGTAGAAAGAAATAAACCCTTTGTAAATGAGGCTTGGCTTTTATGAAAGATCATCCACAGGCTATGTTAAAGGATTTTAGCTCACTAAAAGTGTAATAATGGAAATGTGGAAAATATCGTAGGTAAAGGAAACTACCTCATTCTCTGAAGGTTTTGTAAAAGCACAATTAAACATTCTAAAATGGCTTTGTTACACCAGAGCCATCTGGTGTGAAGACTCTATATTTGTATGTTGAGAGGGCATGGAATAATTGTATTTTGCTGGCAATAGACACATTCTTTATTATTTGCAGGTTCCTCATCAAATCTGTAATTATGCACAGTTTCTGTTATCAATAAAACAAACGAATCCTGAAAAAAAAAAGAAATATTTAAGAGAACTAAGAGTGTAGTATTAATATTTGTTTGCACATTGGTTTATATACACTTATCATTTAAGAATATTTGGCCTATTTAAATAACAGTTCCGACTTGTAATCGCAATTTAAAATGTTTAAATAATTGCAGACTGGTGGTTTTAGTTGGCATATTACTCTTAAGAGATATTAAATTTCACCACATTAATATGTAGTCTTTTTTTAAGTTATAAGCATTAAGAGCCTGAGCAACTTTTTATAGAAATAGATGATTGTAGTGTTTATGAGACAAATTAAAAATATTAAATTTCTAAATACAAGTTGAAATGTTTAAGTGAGTTCAATTAAAATTGTAAATGTTCCCAAATATTTAATACTAATTAAAGGCCCCTTTAATAATAGCTAAAATGTGTTGATTTATAAATAGAATAAAACTTGTAAGCTGAACCTGAGACCTAAAGGAAGAATTATTGTTTTGTTTGTTGTTTATATTTTTTATTTGTAACTTCAATAAATTGTATACTAATTTTAAATATCACAGTTCATATTGATGAACTTTGAATAGTGTTTTCTGCAGAGAAACCTCCCTAAAGAAAGTAAACCTCACATTAAACACAATTACAAAGAAGTCAGTGAATTGTTGGCTGATGGGTAGATTACAGACACCTTTGAGAGTGTGGGTTGGGCGCAGTGGTCAGAGCAGAGGGTGGAAGATGCTAGTGGTGAAGATATGGAGACAGTCACAGACCATTGTATTAGTTTCCTATTGGCTGCTACACAAATTACTGCAAACTTAGTGGCTTAAAATGACACAAATTTATTCTCTTACAGTTCCGGAGGTCAGATATCCAAAATGGGCTTATAGGGCTAAAATCAAGGAGACAGAAGTGCTTTATCTCCTAGTCTGTACAGGCTGCTTTAACAAAATACCATAAACTAGGTGATTGGTAACAGAAATTTATTTCTCACGGTTCTGGAGGCTGGGAAGATCAAAGTGATAGCAGATTCAGTGTCTGGTGAAGGCCTGCTTCCTCACAGATGGCCAACTTCTCACTGTGTTTAGCCACTATCTTTCTTTGCCCTCTGCCATGGCAATGTTCCACATAGTGGCCGCCCATCAGCCTGGGTCCGAGACAAAGCGATGCAAAGCCCGCAAAGCTGCCCCATGATATACATACACGGTGAGTGGGAAATAAACCTTTGTAATTTTAAGCCACTGAGATTTGGAAGCTGTTTGTTGAAGGAGCATGAGCCAGCCTCTTGTGATTAATACAAAGGCACTAAAGAGTTTCTACACTTCCAAAAAACATTTGGCCTAACCTGTAGTGCTTAAACTCTGAAGTGCAAGATGCAGATTACGTATTCACAAGTATTTTCTCAGTGACACAAAAATCACAGAATGTGGTGCCAAGTAAAGCTGTAGAATTGTCTTTGCAGGCAGTGTTTCAGAAAAGTGTCTGATCCGGGTTAGGTTTCAAGCTGCCTAATGATAAGGCAGTAGATTACATAACCATTCAAATTTCCTCCGAGCCTTATGGTTTTACACCTTTTAGTATCATGCCATTCTGGAAAGAAGTAGGTTACAGAAAAGAAACAATATGGTTCATATTCTAGGTTAGTCAGCAATTTCTATAGAATGTCAGTTATTTTAAGATTCACAGGGACTTCAATGCTATTAAAGTAACATTGATGAACTGTAACAATGCCTTATATAAATTACTTGGAAAAATGAAAGACCACAGCAGTGGCCAAAATGTACGCAGTCAGAGTAAACTAAACACTTTTTATTTTACTCAAAAACATATATTAATCACTTCCTAAATTCCAGGCACTAAGCTAGACCCACAGATAGAAAGATAAATGGGAAATAGTCCCTGTCCTTCAGGGCTTATAGAGGCACAGTAAAAAAAAGTAATCACAGGGCAATGTGTTAAGTACTATAGTCGAGGGATAAACAAGCGATCACAGAAGATTAAGTAATAATTAACAAAATGTGTCAGAGAAAGCCTCTAGGAAGAAAAAAACTTCCATGCTATTAATTGTGGCTGAAATTATATACACATACATATACATATATAGTGACAGAGAGTTAGGATATACATACATACATGCATATATATGTATGTACATATACAGATTTTAGCTACTTTAAATGCACAATTTATGTCCTCATTTACCTAAAACGTGAAAATAAATTGAATATTTTGGAAAAGAAATAGTAAGCCATAGAATACTTAGGATTATCTACTTTTAAAAGCCACCCTAAACATAATGACCTCTATCTTTGATGATTCAAAGAGAACTACAGGATAATAAAAGGCCATGAGTTGTTACCTACAGCAAGTGGCCTTAGCCTCCAGCCTCAATTTCTGATCTATGAACGGTGATAAAGCCTTCCCTGCAGGAGTATTCTGAGGATTAGAAATAACACAAAAAAGCACCTGGCAAATAATCTGGCTTCAATAAATAGTAGTTGTTATGGTTACAATGTATTTGTTACCACTAGCATTAGGAGGCTAAACAGAACCTGCTCTGACCCTAAAACATGCTGTGGCAGTTATGCTTTTGAGTGCCTATTAAGATTTTGTTATGCATTGTTTTTCTTGCAAAAGTGTAGTATAAACTTAACCTCCCCCCAAAAAAAATTCAGCATCTGGGCTTTTTGATTATTTGAATTCAGAATCAATAGGAGTTCATAGGTTTTCACAAAATGAAAGGAAGAGAAACAAAAACATTGTAAAGTAGAAAATATATAAGGAAATGCAGGATTCAAAGATATCTGGCAACTCCAGTCATCAAATCAAAATATTCATTGAGCTATGATTACTGCTGGAGGATTCTTTCAGGCGTAAAACATTACAATCATCTTTAACATTTCTTCTCCACTATACAAGGAAAGCAAACTATGACGTAGCTAAATAAATGCCTGGGTGGTAATTATTTTACCTCTTGGTTACATAAATTACTCAAAAACAGTACCCATGTTTAGTAAATATCTATGCAATACTTTAAATAGTAAGGATATAGTATAATATGAAGAAACAAGGGCAGATATAATCTCTAACAAATTTTTACATGCATTTCTTTTTGGAGCGTAAAATAAAATAAGAATACAGTCAAATGATAAAAATAACCTTTCTTTAGCGTGTGATCACAGCTGATTAGGAAATGAAGATTTAGCAATTAGATAACTAATGTTATACATAAAATTACATTTATACTTAGAAACTCAAATCTGTATTACATACACATATTGGGAGAAAATTTTCCATGGGTCTCTTATGTTTCTGCATGTCTTACAAGCAGTAGCACTGAGAGTTTTTGTTCCAGACTTTTTTCTTTTACAATGTTTCTTAAAAATGATTTATCTCTTTTGCAGTACTCTTTTTCCATCTTTACTGAGGCATAATTAACAAGTAAAAATTATATATACTTGCGGTATACAAGTTAATGTTTTGATACACATATGAATTGTGAAATAATTCCACAAAATCAAGTTAATTAACGTATCAATAACCTGACATTGTTACCATTTTTTTTTTTGGTAGATGTGGTGAAAACGCTGAAGATCTATACTCTTAGCAAATTTCAAGTATACAATACAGTATTGGTAACTATATTCCCATTGCTGTCCATTAGATTTTCAGAACTTACTCATCTTGTGTAACAACTTCACTTCTGGCATATATGCAAAGGAAATGAAATCATTATCTAAAGGAGATATCTGCATGCCCCTGTTCATCACAATATCATTACAATATTACTCACAATAGTCAAAAGACAGAAACAACCTAAATGCCCACTGATAGATGAAAAGATAAAGAAAATGTGGTATGTATACATAATGGAATATTATTCAGTCTTTTAAAAAAAAAAATTCTGACCTTGGTGACAATGTGAATGAACCTGGAGGGCATTATGCTAAATGAAATAAGCCAGACACAGAAATACAAATACCACATGATCTCACTTATATGTAAAATCCAAAATAGTCAAACATAGAAATGGAAAGTAGAACAGTGGTTGCCAGGGGCTAGGGGGAGGCAGAAATGGGAAGATACTGATTAAGTGGTGCAGTTTTAGTTATGCAGTCTACTTTTTCAAGGCTGTTTTCATTACAGCTTTGAAAAATGGATCTAGAGTCTCCCTTGGGAACAGTGGATAGATTTATTTGCTGTCCAGTATAAGAATGTCTCCTTCCAAGATAAAGACTGAGCAGTTTTGTTTGCAATTCATTATGAAAGACTGGAGTACCCTAAGCTCAGAGTTCCTTAGCTGAGATGCACACCGTGACAGTTAATTTTATATATCAACTTGACTGGGAAAATAGATGCCCAGATAGCTGGTAAAACAGTATTTCTGGGTATATCTCTGAGGGTGTTTCAGGAAGATATCAGCATTTGAACTGGTAGACTGAGTGAAAAAGATCTGTCTCACCAATGTGGGTAGCCATCATCTAATCCATTAAGGGCCCAAATAGAACAAAATTATGGAGTAAGGGAAAATTTATTCTCCTTCCTGAACTGGGACATCCATCTTCTCCTGCCCTTGGACCTTAGCCTTCTCTGGTTCTCAGGCCTTCAAACTCAGATTGGGGCTTACAGTATTGGCTCCCCTAGTGCTCAGGTCTTTGGGCTTGGACTAGAGCAGTGCCACCAGCTTTCCTGGTCCTCCAGCTTGCAGATAGAGGACAGTGGAACTTCTCAGCATCCATAATTCCATGAGACAATTGTTTATAATAACTCTCTATTTATATATTGGTCTATTTCCTACAGGTTCCTATTGTGCCATGAATAATAGTTGTTGTCTTTTTTCTGGCCCAGAGGTTTCGTGACTTTGGTCAGCACCCATGAAACTATGACAGGTTAACTTGTTAACTTGTTCATAAGGTAAACTCTCAAACCCTTCACAGTTCTCGATAAGGCATGGCTTAAAGGTTAATTATTCAGTGACTTAGGAACACAGTTTAGAAAAAGGGTAACTTTCAATTGAACACATATTTATTGAGAACCTAGTGTGTACAAGGTATGCTGCCTCAATTCTCAAGTTCCAAATTATATTTATGTCAATACGGGCATGGAGCAGGAATGCCGACATTAGGTTCTTTCAACAAAAATAAAAGTTTTTAAGACTTGAAGAGACTAAAGTAATAATAAATTCCACCGATATGTAGTTGCAGTGCAGTGGGCCTAAAGCAGCCCAATTCTAGTGTGTGTCTCAAAAAACTTTAAATTCTGACATGCCTGGATCTTCAAATGTCAGGTCTATAAAAACCTCAAGTCTAAGTTCCCACTGATGGACTTGAACCCTGCCCTCAGGATTCAGAGGGAGGAAACAGCTCAATATTTCATGTCCCTTAGCCACTACTAAACCTACTAGTACTACATCCAATCAATCCTAAGCTTATCTAAGAACACGTACTTTTTTAAAAAGAGAAATATCTTTAACTTCAAGGTTCACTGTAGTTAACAGGACCATATAACTTACCATTCAACCAGGGACACTTTTGGGAAGTAAAAAGGGGTGCTATTAATAATTATACTGAGACAACAGACATAAACCAGGACTGACTGAGGCAAACTGAGACATATCATTAGGCTGAATACACCACCTACATTCCGAAGAGTTCAAAAAACCATTCCCTTAGCAAAGCCATTCAGTAAGTTTGCAAGAAAATGTTTTTGTATGCAGCTCTAGATGCTAAGCTTCTCTCACTTTCAGGTTGGTTATAAACTTATAATTAGAGCAAAGCTAACCAAAATCTAACAAATGCAAACAAAGGAGCTTTGCAAGCTATTTTTAAAGCATTTTCTGTGACTGGCTCAGCACACATTTACTTCTGATAGTTATTTTCTTTTGAAATGACTTGCAAGATTTCATTCAGTGTCATCCCTGCAGGGGACACAAACTCCAACTAGCATCAAGAAGAGTTGTTACTGCTAATTCCCCGAATACCATACTGTTAATTAATCTCAGTGAATAAAAGGATTTCTAACATAAATTATTCTGATGTCATCCATTGCCTAAAGGTATTTCTGATGATCTATAAAAAATGTCAAAAGACACGCTTTGGTCACCATGTGATAGAGAATTTGGACAAACAAGCAAGAAAATCTGGTTGAACTGAAGTCAGTGGTAGCTAGGTCAACAGAAGCCTGTTAAAGAACTTGAAAGAATTTCATTTTCCCAAGAGTTGTTTTCTCTTCCTAAAGAGCAATTATGATGAAATCAGAACATGAAATTTCACTAGGAAGTGACTATGAGGGACAATGAGTAATGTAAAACAACTTGCGCCATTTCTCTTCAAGGCACATTTCCAGACAGATCCGATGGCTTGTTTCTTAAGCATTGCAGGTAGTTGCTGAGGAATTCATTTTGGTGTTGTCTTTGCCCTTTGAGCATTCTGAAGAAAATGACTTGTACTGTATATAATCAATATTTAACGATCCAAACATTGCTGCTATTGCCTCTCAATTTTCTCCTTTCTTTCCATGTTGTCCATCATTGCTATATAGAAACTATAAATCAAAAACACAAGACAGTGGGCAAGATGCTAATATCCTCCTCATCTGGTTGATTCTTCCAGGAAAGAATTCCAAGTTCTTTGACATTCTTCCTTGATTTCTTCAATTCTGAACATCAATTTACTTTAAAAAGTACAGGCTAGAGATCTACAAAAAACTTTGGTGTCTTTCAAACAGCACACTTGTGATAAAGACTGTTAATTGCCCTTCAATATCCATTATCCCTTTCTTTTTTTTTTTTTTTTTCTGAGCTGGAGTCCCTTTCTGTCACCAGACTGGAGTGCAGTGGCACGATCTCAGCCCACTGCAATCTCTGCCTCCTGGGTTCAAGTGATTCTCCTGCCTCACCCTCCCGAGTAGCTGGGACTATAGGCAGACACCACCACGCCCAGCTAAATTTGTTTGTATTTTTAGTAGAAACGGGGTTTCACCATGTTGGCCAGAATGGTCTCGATCTCTCGACCTCGTGATCCACCCAGCTCATTCTCCCAAAGTGCTAGGATTACAGGCGTGAGTCGCCGCGCCCGCCCATCCCTTTCTTTCTTCTAGTATTGCCATTCCTCAAATGTTAGGGGGGTTGTATATTATTACCCAGCTAGAGACTGTGTTCCCAGGACCTTGCAACTAAGTGTAGGCTAAGTTCCCCACCATCCCCTGCAGCCAATAGGATGGCCTAAAGTAATGTGAGAGCCGCTTAAGCCAGCTGCCTTCTAGTTCTTCTTTCCCCCTTTCTTAGGTCTGGAACTCAGGTGTGTTAGTGATGAAGCAGCTTAGAACAGGCAGCCAAGGTTAACACTAGACTGTGGAGCAGTGAGTGAGATGATGCCTGGGTCCATGAGATGACCTGTGGAGTGGTCCCACCTTGACACACTGGATTGTCTTCCAACTCAGACTTTTATATCAGACTTTCCAATTGTATTTAAGCCATTTTTATTTTGAACTAAAAGTAGCCAGCTAACATCCGAATTAACAAAATATTACAAACTAATTTATTTTAGGACTGTCCTGCTTCTTATTTATTTCGGATCACTTAAAATGTCAGCATGTGCCTGGTAAATGTCTCTGTTAAAATACAAAATCTACTCCAGGGATGCATTAGAGAAAAATTTTGAAAACTCATTTGGTAATTGCATTTCACTGCCCATCAGTTAATCTGCTTATATATTCATGCATCCTGAGAGAAAATTTACTGAATTAAATCCTTGGAGCTCAAATTCAGTTACTTAAAAACAAAGTGATTTTTTTTCCAAACAGCAACTTGAAAGTAAAATTTTAGGCCTCCCAATTTCACTTTTATTTATTTATTGTTAGTGTTACATAAAACTAAAATATGTTACTAACACAATAGTATAGCAAACATACACGGTATTTATCAGCCATAAACACGAATGAAATAGCAAAATGTCTGTCTGTTGGGAATTCTGCTTCAACCACATCAACAACTCACAGTACATGCCATCATTCCTTTAGTCTTCATTATTCAAACAGCGTTCACTATAGCATCATCAGTGAAGAAAAAACAAGGCTTATAACTCTATACTGGTAAGATTCACTTTATAATTATTAACTGGCTTTTGTTGTTTATTTTTCTCTTGTGTTACTCATTGGGAGTGAAATAAGAAAGAAATTTCACCAGAACGCTTATAATAGAAATGTGGTTACCAGTGCTCAAAGTGGGGTGGGTAGTCAAATAAGATGATGTTGGTCAGAGTACAGACTTGCAGATGAAGTCAGTTCTGGAGACTTACTGTACAGCATGATGACTATAGTTAATTATAATGTATTGTATACTTAAAATTTGCTAAGAAAGCAAATCTTAAGTATTCTCAGCACACACAAAAAAGGTAATTATGTGAGGTAATGGGTATGCTAATTAGCTTGATTGTGGTAATCATTTCACAATGTATATGTGTATCAAAACATCTTGTTTGACATCTTGAATATATATAACTTTTATTTGCCAATTATACCTCAATAAATCTGGAGGGAAAGAAACAGAACAGAAAAAGATGATCTTGAATTATGACATAACATTGTTATCTTCCCCGTGGCTTTTCTTTGTTCATTTAGTCTTGCATCCATTTATTGTTTCATTCAACAAACCTTTATTGCGTGATGTGTGAGCCTGGGAGATATAACAATAAATAAGATACATTCCCCCCGCCAAGGACGCTAATAGACTGAGAGAAAAAGGTAAAGGAAATAACGAAAGGAGTAGATGAAGAAAATGCCAATCCCCAGAATTTCTTTGGGGAAGGGCACTGCTTTGTGGGGAAGAAGAACGTTGTTATGCCACATTTGGGTGATGGGTGTGACTCCCAAATTTCATGCTTCAATTTTTTGGGTTATAAAGAGTATGTGTCCTGCTAACTGATTAAATTAGTAATGTAAATAAGGAACTGCAGCAAGACTGGTTTCTTATGTATAACAGAAAGGACAAGCAAAAAAGAGCTTGCTTTTGACTATCAGATCTCTTTCACAGGCCTTTTCTGGAATATAGTGAGCAGTTCACACTGGAAGGTAGAAATCAAACACAGTGAGGGGCAAGGAGTGGAAAGAAATCAAGAAGTCTTGGTAGGTTGGTCCTAAATTGTGAAGAGTCTTCTGCACTGTGTCCCGCAGTTTAATTTTAGAGAGAATAGAATTTTGAGAATGTTACAGGGTTTTCTGCAGTGACAGCAATCAAAATGAGGTTACAAAGTAGACTGGACATAGGCAGCACACTTTGGATGTCACTGTCTCCCATCACCCTCAGATGGGACCGTCTAGTTGCAGGAAAACAAGCTCAGGGCTCCCACTGAGTCTACATTATGGAGTTGTATAATTATTTTGTTACATATTACAATGCAATAATAATAATAGAAATACTATGCACAATAAATAAAATGCGCTTGAATCATCCCGAAACCATTCCCCCCAAACTCCACCCACCCCTGATCTGTGGAAAAATTGTCTTCCATGAAACCGGTCCCTGGTGCCGAAACGGTTGGGGACTGCTGATCTAAATCACTGTGGTGTACCTCATCTATAATACATAAATACAAGCCTTTCCTGAAACTCTTCTATGAACATTTTACAGTGAAATAACTTAGATATTGGTAAAAGGAAAAATAACAATTATAAATAAACAAATCAAATTGATTTATTTCTCAAAGTCAGATGAGTTTCAATCTTGTTAGCCACAGAACACAGTTTTGTTCTTATCTAGGAAAACCATTTTCATTTGTCACAGGTTCTAAAATACAAACAATATGCATATATAATTAGGTATTATTATTGCTACCAATATTAATAAATTTTGCTAAAAATACCTTTTACAGATTATTTATGTCATAATTACAACTTTTTAGTATAAAAGAACTTTTTTATAATTACTATAAATTTTGTTTTATGTTGGAAGCTATTTACTTGTTTGCAATTGTTATATTTTTTATTTATAGAATTTTTTAAATTTTAAAGAAGTGGTAGGTAGTATGGATATCTTTCAGCAATAAGGATACAATTTCAACTATAAGGTAAAAAACAGAATTTTTAATTGGTGAAAAAAATATTTTCTAGTTAAACTTCTCTGAAATCCAGCATGATATTTTTTAGCTGTAGGACTTTATAAATGAGTCATAAAAACCTTGTAAAACATGAGGAAGGATAATGGTTTTTCTAAATCATCTTCAATTATTAGTAAGCTGTTCCAATTTTGTAATTCCAGTCTCAAGGAATGAGCTCATCCAGTTTGGAGTTACCGGGTTAGCTGTATGCACATCCAGCACCTGTGAAAACAGGATTTAATGCACCTTCCCTGACCATCCAATCTTCCTAAGCAGGGGAGAAAAAAAGCAAACTAACGTGATTCAAGTTATGTTGTTTCAGATTACCTACAGAAAAAAAAATGCTTCATTTTGTTTTGAGAGGCACCTGCTTCAGGCAGATCTCTCAGACTTCTCTACTCCTATTGGTTTTCTCCCCCTTAATTTCTTCTTTTTGCCTTTTTCCCGACTGGCTCATCTCTTTTCATGAGCAAAGGTAGCAGCAAAATCACATCAATAGCATCCACTAACAGCCTGATCTTTGAAGCGCACTGTGCCCCCAGCTTCAGAGATCCAGAGACCTGGTAAATCCATTTCCCTGACATCCACCTCTTCTAGAGTTGCCAGGTGATAGCTTTTAAGCCCATCTCCTGGCAGAAATCAGTGGGACAGGGCAATCAAGGAGAGTTGAAAATAAAAGAGAGGGAAAGGTCTTTACTCAGGTGAAGGATTGCATTTTACCAAATCCCTTTTTGTTAGCTTATCAAGCATTTTTGTCTCACTGAGTGGGAGCCCAGATGCTGTTAAGGCCAACAATATTCCACCTTCTTTCCATGCTCACTATTCCTCTTGGCAACTACTGTCTTTGATTGTGTCCCCAGGGGCTTTGTTTTAGAGCTGCGGTGCAAAGAAGCACTTGTTGGCTTGGAGGTGGAGAAAGTTGGAAAAGAGGAAAAAATGAAGACCACTGGGAACAGGTAGAGCATTTTTTTCACATGAGATTTGTGAAGACTATAGCTAAGGGGCTTACATGGAGAACTGTTCAAGACAGCATTTCTAGGCCCAGGCAACAAAGCATGACAGCAGAAAAGAAGAAAGAAGTTAGACTTCCCACCTCAACAGAGCATCCAGGGATTCTCTGGCATGCCAAGGAAGCACTTTGAGACACCACTCTTGACATGGATATTGGCATTCTGAAAATAGGCACAGTCAGTGGGAAGCCTTCCCCAAATGGCGACTGGACTGTGGATGTCTCAGCGTCTCACAGAAGCAACTAGTGGGCATTAGGAAGGGGCTAATTGGGGGCTACTTGTCAGTAAGGCTTCTAACTACCATAATTTGGTTATTAAAAGTAACTGTAATCATATTTTATGGCCACAGACTTTGTGAATCTGGAATATCATGCTATATAACTACATGTGGGCTTATTTCCCAATTAGCATCAGTTGATGTGTTGATGTCATTTAGCAATACTGATAGCTATTTTTTTCTCAGTTCATTCTGGGCTTCATCTTTAAAATCATAATAATTTAATAAAAATTATTGTCTTACAAAATGACTGAATTCCAGGGTTTTCTAGGGCAAGTGGTGGTGAGGCCAAAATAGTGGCCATAGAAAGGTCATTTCTGCAAAATGTCAAACTCAATTTAAGACCAAATGTCAAACTCAATTTAAGACCAAATGCCAAACTCAATTTAAGAGGTAAGGACGGAATTGAGGAATAAAGCCATATCATTACCCAGGCATCAGAACAGAAGCCTTTGGATGCCCAGAGAAGGATCAGGATACAATAGCCAAAGGCAGTAAACGGCAGAGGCAAATGAGCAGAGGAGCCAGGAATTGAAGAGACTCAGCCCTATCCAATCTAACTGCTGGGTACAGCACTTTATAGCCAAGGTGGTTGTTAAGAATACACTTTATCAGGCACCTATTAGAATGGCTTAAAACGATTGTCTTTTACCTGAGACTTTGTGTCTCATGACCCTTGTGACTGAGGGCTGTATGCACCCTTGCCTAGTTTTATGAGGATGCTGCTTACTACACTGTAGAATTTAAAGACATGCTGAACTTGGTTCCCTGACCCAAAATATCAGCCCTATCAAGGAAAAGTAAGTGGTTAGTGATTATCAGCCAAGGCCCTGGTTCTTCGAGATGAGCAGCCACTACTGCTCTCTGAAACAATTAAACTTAATATTTACTGACTCTGGAAGACAGACCAGATCAATATCTTAAAGTTTTGTGGGCAGTGGGCTGTGACTCTGCCCTAGGAGCCAGAGAAGTCAGTGGTAGATACCCTCTGTAAAAGGCAGAAGGCCATTCTTCGGACAAAACTATATCAGTAATGAGATATGCAACCAATTATCAAAAGTAAGGGCAGCGGATCAAGTTCAGAACAGAGCAAAAGCTGCCACTACTGGTTTTGTTGACTCAGCTCTGCAAGGAGGGCCTTTCATCCCCAGGAAGTTGATTGTTATCTGGAAACCAGAGAGAGGGACATGCTGATAGGAAAAGACTATGCTACATCATTTTGCCTAGGGTTGACCCTCAAATTACGTATTTTCTTTAAAAAGGGAGGAGGGCAGGGCCTTAGCCCCTAAATGACACTTACGTCTTTTAAAAGTGATCTAATAAATCATGGCTGGGCTTGGTGGCTCATGCCTGTAATCCCAGTACTTTGGAAGGCAGGCAGATCACTTGAGCCAAGAAGTTTGAGATCAGCTTGGGCAACATGGCAAAACCTCGTTTCTAAAATTAAAAAAAAAAAAATTGTGAAACAGAGTCAAAACTAGGTAAACCAAATGCACAAACTTTCCATGCTTAAAATATATCCAAACATATCTGTAGAAGTTAAAAATAAATTCAAAGAAATTATCTGGGATCAATTTTTAAAAAAAAATTGTACTGAACCACTTAAACAGTCAAGGAAGATTTATTCAAGATGATTGCAATAGGAGAGAGAGACTATTATAACGGGAGAAAAATTGAACTCAACTCTACTGAAACAAAAGGCAGGAGGATTTGTATATGCTGGAGTGAGCTAACGGAGAAGTTCTGACAGACATTAGTGAAGCGGCTGGTCAACATGATTAGGCCATCTGTGTTTACTAATTGTTGCTTACAGAAGTTAGGCTCCTACCCTCCCACAGCTAGACAAGAATTCCAGCTTTCTTGATGATTAAATTTCAAAGGGTCCTTTGTCCTTGAGAAAATATTTCTGGATTGTAGAAGATTTACATCTCAAAGGGACAGGGAAAGAATTTATAATTATAAGTTTTCTGAGTAAATGTTTTAAGAAGAGGGAGATCAGGAACCAATGGTCAGTAAGAAGCCTGTTTAAAGTTTAGTCAAGCTGAGGGAATGTCAAGCTGAGGGAAAGAATATGCTTAGAACTATTTGCATCTGATGCAATAAAGATTCCCCCTCCTTTTTCCTGGTTCAGATTCTATGTTGCAGGTTAATTGTTTCAGTGAAAGATTATTCATAAGGCAAATGGCAATCATACTAAACTGCTCTTTGCAAACGCTATTTTCCACTTTCAACCTAAATCTTCCCTGGGGACTTGCTGCTCCCCAAACATACATTTAAGGTTTAAACTGATACTACTTTCACACCTAGGTAAATTTTTCAAAAGGTGAAGAGCTCAAGTTTAATCGCTCACAGTTGGCCACTGGAAAATCTTTTCTGCAAAGGATATTATATGTAGGAAGCTTCTGACTCAACTGGCATCTCGACTTAAAACTTACACTTCCTTCACATGTGTATCAGTCACCTGTCATGCAGTGGGTCTCGAGAGCAGGAATGAAAGATTTCTGACAACCGTTCTAACAAAAACATAATGAAATTCTTCTGATGAATCCCATTTTAACAGGTCATGGCATCAGATTGACGGGTCCAGAAATTCATTTGGTTACTGGAACTTTGCAGGGGAAAATGAGGTCTGAGAAAACCAGCTGATAAAAAAGCACAGCAAAGGTCGAACAAATCAGAGAAATGATCAGCCAAATGAGCCGCAAAATTATTATTTGCTTGTAAAAAAGAAATTAGCCATACTTTGTCATATACAACCAATACCTGTCTTACTTGATGGAACACACGATTGCCCAGACAAAAAGAAACAAGGTAGGGGTATTCATGTGTGCAGCCTCAGGGGGGACTATTGGATTTTTAACAATTTGAAAACACTGGAGACATACTGAGAGCCAAAATAATTAGGAAATCATTGTTGACTGAATCCAGTATCTTGTCTGATGGGGCTTCCAGCTTGTTAAGGTGGTTACTACACAACAGGGAATGAAAGCACTGAGTCCAAGTTCATTTGGTTATTAGGCTTCTACTTACAGTTCATGTCCATCAGAATGTTCCTATGCTTACCTTGCTACTTCATCCTCCAGCTTTCAAGATAATCTCTTTCCTCTCTAAATGAACATTAAAGACCTGCTTGTTTCTCCTGGCTAACTTTAATTTTACACTATTTTCTTGCATGTTTCTTTCCCCTACAATATGGATTGCCATTAAAACTCTTGTTCTTCATGAGAACACATGGACACAGGGAGGGGAACATCACACACTGGGGCCTGTCAGGGGTGAAGGGCTAAGGGAGAGTAGCATTAGGAGAAATACCTAATGTAGATGACGGGTTGATGGGTGCAGCAAACCACCACGGCATGTGTATACCTATGTAACAAACATGCACGTTCTGCACATGTATCCCAGAACTTAAAGTATAATAATTTAAAAAAAAAAGACTCTTGTTCTTTTTCTATGCACAGATCATCATCGTTCTAAACACAGGAAATTCATACTCTATGTGCTGTGTTCCATCCATAGAACAAGAGAGTACATATACCCACTCCTTTGTCCACTAATCCAGTATGGTATGCAGCTTTATAGAGCCCAGTGAAGAGAGTTGCTTCTCCTCTCCTCAGTGTGGTGCTTCCCCTATGTTTCAGTTCAGCATCCTTTTGACAACTTGATTTGGTGCTGACAACCAGGGGCATTTTTCTCACGTAATTACGAGTGACCATAATCCTCCAAAAGAGAGCAAAATACATTGTAAATGACCAAAGACATACTAAGTGTGTATACTATAGAGGGAGGGAGATCTTTGACAAGCAGCATTAAAACAGAAACAAACCGGGTGTTGTTTTTCAACTGTTCATTTTTAAAATAACAAAAAGGAAGTTATAAAACTTGTACATAGGCTCCCTTGCACCCTTAAACTAATTTCCCCCAAAAGTGACATCTTATAAAACTGTACTACAATATCAAAACCAGGAAATCGACATTGGTAAAACGCTGTCAGCTACACTGTTAACTAGACTACAGAATTTATTTTCACCATTTTTACATTCATATGTTTATGTGTGTTTGTGTGTGTATGTATAATTCTATATAATTTTTCCCATGTATAGATTCATGAAACCACTGCTACAATCAAAATACAAATCTGTTCTATCAGCACAAAGGAACTGCTTCATGCTACCCATTTATATTTGTACCACCCATCCACCACACACTTTCCCTATCCTATTCCCTGGAACAACTAGTCTGTTCTCCACCTCCATAGTTATATAAATTGTAATCATATCAACCTAACCTTTTGAGATTGACCTTTTTCACTAAGAATAATACCCTTGATATCCATCCAGGTCGTTGCCTGTATCAGTAATCTGGTCCTTTTATTGCTGAGTGGTATTCCATTGTATGGATGTGTCACAGTTTGTTTAATCATTAAACCTCTGAAGGATATTTGGGTTGTTTTCAGTTTTTACTATTACAAATAAAACTGCTATGGAAATTCATCAATATGTTTTTGTGTAAACATAGGTTTTCATTTCCCTGGGATAAATGCCCAAGAGTGCAACTGCTGGACCATATGGTAAGTGCATGTTTAGCTTTGTTAGAAACTGTCATAGTATTTTCCAGAGTGGCTGTACTATTTTACATTCCAACCAGCAACATATGAGAGATGTAGTTTCTCCACATTATTACCTACATTTGGTATTATCACTATTTTTTATTTTAGCTGTTCTAATAGGTTTATAGTGCTATCTCCTGTGGTCAGAATGTATTTTTATACAATATGTTCCCATTAATAAGTTACAGCCTTCTACATTTCCCCATTGCTCATCGTTATGGATGCACTTCACATCCACAAGCCTAGTTTTCTCTTCTCTCTCCTACACAATCTTCTCTCTTCTAAAGACACGCAACAAATACTCTGTAAAACAGCCTTCCATTTTGTTCTTATCTTTAATCTAAACTCTAGAATGTTGTAAGACTAGCTAGACAAGTGAAACTGACTTGGCTTGCATTTAGGAATGAGAAAGCAAAGTCAAGTGCCTGAAGACGTCATAAAGTATGCACCTTATGGGTCTGATTTTTTTAATCAAATACAGGATTTCAGAGTCAGAAACTGTAAAGACTGCTTCCCATAGTCAGGCTAGTCGCTATGGATTCTATGTCCTATCAAAAAAGTGACGGTCATTATATTCCAGGAGCTAATTTGGGACTGAGAAATTGAACTAATTTTATTTGTTCAGATAAAGGACTAATGAAGATATGAGATCTAGCTGTGGTGAAATCAAAACAGACACAAAGATTTGATTTTCATGGCTCCTGAGTAACCCAGGAAATCAATTACCTGCTGTGCTATCAAGGAGACCTTTGTGGCTATAGCAGCCCCAATTACTGGTACTTGAGCTCATACCATGTATCTTAAATGAAAAGTCTTCAGTACGATCTACCCATTTGTTTTTACTGTCTTAACAATGTATCGCCATGGGATCAGTAAGGTTGCAGAACTAGTTTTGATTGAAAAAATAATTTTGAAGTACAGAAGAACTGGCATCTATCTTCTATATCACATATAAATACTTTTATAATATTCAACATACTGCTAAAAAATCCAGATAAATTTATCCAGTAAAAAAAATTATTTAAAAACCTGTGTGCTGAAATTCCTCAAGGTTTTACTATTCAGGAAGAAGGCAGGGAAAAGTGTGAGCACATCCATCAGTGGTTTTAAATCAGAAAAATAATGAATCTTATGCTGAGTACCACTTTGGCCGAGTTAAAAAGAAAAAAAGTCATGAAGAAAAGGTGATAAAGAAGGTACCATTTCAAATTGGAAACAACTAAAAGATTTTTAGATTTGAAAAAAAATAACTGGATCAAAATATTTACATCAAAGAAAAAATCCTAGTCAATGAGTTAATATCTGCTTTTCTAAGAATAGAGCTTAAAACTTAGCAATATGGGTTGTCAACATAGAATTTGCTGTGTAACAAACAACATGATCTCATTTGAAACCTGATACTCAAAATCATTTCAAACAGATTGGGAACAATTTTGTTATTTTTAAAATTATGTGTGCATGTGCATATGCAGTCATTACTGATCTTATAGCCAATCTCAAGTCTCACTTGACACATCACATCTGGCAATCAGGAAACTGGTGAAGTTGTATTACTCTCTATCACTACATTACAAACAGGCAAGGATAAACTTCAGAACTTCAAGAACATAATTGTTAGAGAAAGAGAAATGTTGGGCATGGGTGGGAGAGTGGGAGATCGCTTCAAAAAAGAAGCAAGAAAAAAAATTGTGCCTTCAAGGAAGATACGTTTTTTTTCTCTAGAATTATAAAATATGCTAATCCCAGAAGGATAAACTCCAAAGGTATCATATGATGCCATCTTAACCAACCACTGTCATCCATCTTGCTGTTATTAGACTACCACCATGCTCAAGCTGAGATCTTTTAAATAGCATTTAATAGTCTTAAAATTACAGAATTAAAAATGAAAGCTCAGTTACACTTAAAAATTAGGGCTCCACTTTGGGAGGCCAAGGCAGGCGGATCACGAGGTCAGGAGATGGAGACCATCCTGGCTAACACAGTGAAACCCCGTCTCCACTAAAAATACAAAAAATTAGCAGGGCGTGGTGGCGGGCACCTGTAGTCACAGCTACTCGGGAGGCTGAGGCAGGAGAATGGCGTGAACTCGGGAGGCGGAGCTTGCAGTGAGCCAAGATGGCGCCACTGCACTCCAGCCTGGGCGACAGTACAAGACTCCGTCTCAAAAAAAAAAAAAAAAGTAGAGCTCATTTACATTTTAATACAAATTCTAAATATGTATTTTTTTATATATATATATATCTTAAGATATTTGGTTGCAATTATAAAGCATGATTTGAGGACTGACATTTTTCCCTAAAGTATAAATTTAGGAAAACTAAATACAAGTTTTCTTTCTGAATTTTGTAGAGAAAGAAAAGAAAATTTCCTTCAGTGGCTTGGGTGAATTCTACTATTCATGTGTCTAAGGCAGCATGACACCACTTGGATCATTTTTCTTCCAGTAGTTGACTTGTGAAAGTTTGAGGATAAAGTAGAGATCCATATAGGCACTCAAGACCCATATGTTTCATATTGTTTATTGACAGTGAACTTCAGAGATGCGCAGTATCACTGATAACTCTGAGAACAGAGTACTTCAGTTATCTATTTCTGATTTGTTTGGGGTTTTTGAGGAATACGCTGAAAGATTCAATGTGATCATGTGCTCAGACTTATTAAAGTGGAAATTCATGCTTCCTATTTCTATGCATTTTGTTACTTTGAAGTGCTGGGTTTCTATATTGACTGAAAAGTTTCTTCACATGATTATACTAAACCATAAGTGACACTTTAAGCTTTACAGTCAAAATGTTGAGAGATAGATATTGGAAACTTGTACTAAAATATAGTGCTGGTGAGACAAGTAGAACAGCCTGCAATTAATATAATTTTTCACTCCCTTCAGATAAGATGTTAACAGTAAAATTAAGAGAACCACAAAACTGTTATGATGATGACTTTATTTAAAAAGAAAAATGGCATTATGCTGATATTTAAAGCATTATCATAGAAGACTACTTTATTACAAATATATATACCCCTTTAGGCATTGTTCTTTTAGCTGTCCTAGGCTATTGCTCAGCCAATGTAATAAGTCTGAACTGTTTTCTAATTCCCGTGTAAAGACGAAGGTATTGAAAACTTAGCATGAATACTAAAGAAGAAATATATGCACTAGGGAAAATGCACCTGTGCATTGCTATTCTCTGTCTGACTCTCTAACTGCCACCATTAATATTTTTTGTGTTTCTCACAGCTGTCAGGACGTGCTGGCTTCTGCTTTATTCTCAGCTCTTAAACACATCTTTTCAAGTTACATGGTTTGCATGCTAATATTCAACCAAGGCATATTATTCAGTCTAATTTTGATCTTATCAAACATAGGACAAGGATTTTAAATGCAAGAACCATTCATACTAATTAGAAAAACTATTTAACAGCCAGTCTTAGGCTTCTGAAAGACTAAGGCAAAAATTTAAAACGAGCCTTAAAATTAAAATAATAGCAATAGCACAGAAATTTTTTAAATGTTCACATTTGTCTTTTTTTGTTTTAAATCCAATTGAGTGCTATTTTCAAATAATCAGAAATGTGAGACTATTCCATTTATACAAGATATGATCAAAGAGTTTCAAGTCGAATACTATCTTAGAAATCATTTAGCACAAGTCCATAATTTCATGAATGAAGAAGCCTGGAGAGCATGGAGAAGTTTGCAGTCTTTCCCAAAGTCACACTGCGACCTAACCACAGAGTCAAGACTTAAAATCATACTGCTCTGTCTCCCACCATACAAGATAAGCTGAGATCAAACAGAAAAAAAAACGCTAAAGCATTTTTAAAATTAAAGTACTTAAGAGATATTTTTAAATTGCTTGTTTGATGTAGAATTTCTATTCAAGTCAAAATGATCAAATTTCCTCACAAGTCTTTTAGTTCTCCTTTTTAATCAGAAGTGATCACATCGCCTCTACTAGATGCTTTGGTGGGAGTTTTCACATTTACCCTGTCAGAAGAGCTGCAATTGATCAACATGCCACTTCTCAAAATCTCACACTATCCTGGTGTGGCCTTTTTCCACTTTATCTGGAATACTGATTGACTCAATGCTTATAGAGGCATAGCTTTCCAAACCAAACATTCCTCAGGAGACACAACTTGACTCACTCAAATGAGTATGTGGACTATTAACTAGTTCACCATTATTTAAATGATTTAGCCTACCTGTAGGCTTACAGCCTACCCATAGGCTATCCACACAAAGTACATATCTAGGCCAGGCACAGTTGCGCATGCCTATAATCTCAGCACTTTGGGAGGCCAAGGTGGGATCACTAAGGTTGGGAGTTCAAGGCCAGCCTGACCAACATGGCGAAACCCCATCTCTACTAAAAATACAAAAATTAGCCAGGCGTGGTGGCCGGTGCCTGTAATCCCAGCTACCAGGGAGGCTGAGGCAGAAGAATTACTTGAACCCAGGAGGCAGAGGCTGCAGTGAGCCGAGATTGCACTGCTGCATTCCAGCCTGGGTGACACAGCAAGACACGTTCTCAAAAAAGAACTCTATAAAGTACACATTTGGGTTTCCAAGTGCACAGCCCTCTACAATCTTGAAACCCATGTTCTCACTTACAAGTGGGAGCTAAATAATGTGTACACATGGACATAGAAAGTGGAATAATAGACTCTCGAGATTGGAAAAGGTTGGGGGAGGAGGAAAGTGAGGGATGAGAAATTACCAAATGGATACAATGTACATAATTTGGGTGATGGTTATACTAAAAGCCTAGACTTCGCCATTAAGCAGTATATCCACATAACAAATATGAACTTGTACCACCTAAATCTATAAAAATGAAAAATATATAATTTTTTAAATGATCAAATCTGAAGGCCATACTGAGCATACCTGCTACTTTTATCATATGGAAGAGTCCACATGCACAAGAGAAGGAAACAGATCAGGTAGGACGGCTTTGAAAAAGTTCCCAAAGCTGTTCAAATTAGTCATTTTATCTGCTGAATATGCTAAGTAGATTGTTAATAAGATAGGATGATGAGAACTTGTGAATTTTCCACAAGATATGGGGAAAATGTATAACCAAGTATTATTAACTAGAAATTCTTTCAGCTGTGAAGACAGAGTGAACCTCTCAAACTAATGAGATAAATTTTTAATTACTCATACCTATATTAACTGGAAGTCTGAAGTTAGTAAAGTACTGCCAAACTAGTAGAAGTCAAAAGGTGCCTTATGTTAGTAAATTGGCACATAACATGATTTCTGAGGCTATGTCACTACTTCATTATATCGAACTACTTACAGTTAGTTATATATGAAAATATAGGAATGTATAAACAAAATAAAACCTGAGGGAAAAATACAGAAAAGAGGAAGGACAGTAAGTAAAATACAATTGAGTAATTGACCATCATATACCTAATACATATGAGAATCAATACATTTTGTGTTTGCCTTTTGGTCTGATCCCTGTGAAGCATGAAGAGAAGTAGAACTTTCACCTGCATTTCAAAGGAAACTTAGAGAAACGGAAGGGGTATAATTTTCCTGTTCTAAGACTAAATTGTATTCCAGATATCAAGCTTCTTGAGAACCAGAATGAAAATATCTTTTAAGCCTTTTGCATTACACATTCACTCCTATAATCTCTGTTTTTTAATAGTCAATAAACAGTAAAAATCAACACAGTCTCCTGTTTGGGGAAAGAAGGCAATATGTAGATATCTTTAACTGGGAGAGAACCATGGCCTACAAATTCAAAGGTCTTTTGTACATTAATCTCTCCCTTCTTAATCATCACACTAATCTTGTAAAGAATCACAGAGATCCAGAAATGTCAAAAAATGTAATTGCTGTATTTTGTAATTGTTGAGGATTATATCCTGAACGCAAAGACAGATGGGAAAAGGCTTTTGGCCCCATTTCTACTGTGTGCTTGGGGAACAATCACAAGATAAGCAGAAGCCTGTTTGCAAATAGAGTAGCAAAGAATAACATACCCTTTGAATGAAATGCTCATTTAGTGATATGACATTTCCTTTAGTGATCTACAAATCAATTAGTTTTAACCCATTTCACTGTACTGACTACTGAGATGAACATGAAAGATTCACTGAGACTTCTCTGGCTTATACCAATGTGTCCTCCCTTCAAAACAAATTCACCTGGAGAAACTTAAGATTCTACAATGTGAAGTTTCACAAAAGACTTTTTTTCTCATATAATGGAAATTGTTGTATTATACAGTGCACTTCAAGTTTTCCAAGGCGCATTTCAGTGGTTCTGCTTCACAGCACCCACATCTTCATTGCAAGCAATGAAGTCTGTGTTTCTGTTATGGCTGTCACTGTTATTTTGACTGCCTTTAACCTGCCTGGCAACTTGAGAATCGTTTTGTCAAGATCTGCACCCATAAAGTGGCCATGGCGTGGCCTTTGTTGATAAACTGCTCTCACTTCACTGACAGATATTTTCTGATGTCTTGAATAGAGCAACAGTGATCCCACAGTGACAGCTAACACTGGAAAAATTCTACAATGCAATTTAACTACAAGATGTAGAAGAAAACACAGAAGACATAGGTGAATGGAATTGACGGGTCAAAGGGTACAAAGACAAACTCCTTCCAGGAATGTTTGAGAGTGCCTGGTTGTGTACATCCTTGCCGTATTAGGTATTATGATACTTCAAAATCTTTGTCAACTGATTTAATTAAAAATAATATCTTGTTATAATTTGTGTTTTTCTTATGAATACAACTTCATATTTTCATATCTTAATTTGTCACTGCTATTTTTCACTGTTCACTTTCTCTGCCTGTTTTTCTATTGAGGGCATTGTCTTTATTGAATTGGAAGACCACTTTATATACAGAATACCAATTCTAAAGTTGAGAATATATTATGGGATAAATGACCAATATCGCTCTGATCTGAAATGCCTGCAACAGGATAGAGAAAATGTTATTCATTGAAATTCCAGAGGAGTTAGTCGGGGGGAAATACATTTCTCTGCAGTCTCTACATGAAGCAAGAGTTGTTTTTGAAGCTTTGGTTTTCGGAAGCTTGAGGCATACAATAGGCAAGAGAAAGACAGTGGAAAGTGTGGGTGTGTGATATGAATGGAAGCAATCTCGATGTCCAGCAATAGAAGATCATTAAGTAAATTATAATATAATACACATAATGAGATGCTATGCATTTGTGGTCGGCAGCTTCTAAAATCATCCACAGTGATATCCAGCCCCTTATATGCATGCCTTTGTATTATCTTCTCCCCTTGAATGGATCTAACGACTTGCTTCTAACAAACAGAATATGGCAAAAGCCATGGGATATTGCCTCTGAGATGAGGTTACAAAAAGATTCTGTTTCTGTCTTGGTCATCCTTTCTTGCTCTCTCACTTCCTCTGATTGTATCCAGCTGCTATGCTGTGAACTGCCCTATCAAAAGGCTCATGGGGCAAGGAATTAAGGGAGGCTCAGTCCAGTGACCTATGAGAAATGCAGTTCTCCCAGCACCGTACGTGTGAGCTTGTAAGCAAATCCTTCCCCAGTTGTGCCTTGAGATTTCTATAGCCCCACCCCACATAAAAGTTTATTGTTTTAAGACACTAGTCTTTGGGGTAATTTGCTATGCAGCAATAAATAACGAATGCAGCAGCCATTAAAAATGATAATGCAGATGTGTGGTTTGTATGTACAATGGGGGGATAGATGTGTGGGTATGTGCACATGTCGTCTGTCCTGCTGCAACACGCTTCTGTATATACACTTAGTAAACAGGGGAATGATGGCACTATAAGTTGGAGTTGTGCTGGTTCATATATGACTTTTTCTGGATAAGCAAAGCCAAAATAGGAGGACTGGACTTCTAACCATCAGCAGGAAAGGAAAAACCCTCTGCTCAGCAGCTGCACTGGCAGCAGGAGACCACTGGCTATATTTTAAGAAATTTAAAACAAGTGCTTAAAAATATAAAATATAGACAAGGCTATTTATTAAAGCATGATTTGCAAGATTTATAGTAAGAAAAGACTGAAAAAAACCCACATTCCATTAGTATAAGATTGATTAAGTAAACTATGGTATACCAACCAACGAAGGACTATGCAGATATAATAAGAACCGATGAAAATTCTTCATGGTAATGTAGAGTGATCTGCAGGATTTAGCTATTAAATGACAGACACCAAGAAACTGAACAGTGAACCTCATAAAAGAAGGGAAATATCAATATGTATAATATTTGCTAATATTTTCAAAAAAACTTACAAAGATACCCAAGAACTATTTAAAAACATAATACCAAATCCAATTAATGGATTTTCCTTGAATTCCGATTTGAAGAAAGGAATGACAAAAAGATTTTTTTTAACTGGAAAAACTTGAACATGGATTTGATATTAGATGGTATCAAAAATTTTGATAAATTTTGTTAGGTGTGAAAGTGGCATTATGTTTATAGGTTTTTAAAGTTTTTATCTGGCAGGAATATATACTGAGTTATTAGCAGGTAAAATTATAGACAGCTGCAACAGGATGTAAAAATATTTATAATTGTTGAAGCTGGATTTTGAATGCATTATTCATATATATATATATATATTTTTTTTTTTTTTTTTTACTTTGGGGTATGCTTAAAAATTTCCATAATAGAAAGTTGAAAAACAAATAAATAAATTTTAAAAGAAGGTTTGTTCGCGGACCTTTTTACTCAGAGAGACAGAGCCCCAGAGAGGCGAAAGAGGTGCAGCTCTCAGCTCATGGCAGATTTCACCGTTGCCAATGCCTACCTTGACGGTAGCCCCAGTGGCTCAGAAATCTGGTTCCGTCTGTATCGTGCATACTCCTGCTGAGTGTGCTCCCTTCCTATTTTTTTTTTTTTTTGGAGACAAAGTCTCGCTCTTGTCCCCCAGGCTTGAGTGCAGTGGCCTGATCTCTGCTCACTGCAACCTCCACCTCCCAGGTTCAAGCAATTCTCCTGCCTCAGCCTCCTGAGTAGCTAGGATTACAGGCACCTGCCACCACGCCTGGCTAATTTTTGTATTTTTAGTAGAGATGAGGTTTCACCATGTTGACCAGGCTGGTCTGGAACTCCTGACCTCAGCTGATCCACCCACCCCAGACTCCCAAAGTACTGGGATTACAGGTGTGAGCCACTGCGCCTGACCCTTCCTGTTCTAATTAAAGGGTTGATGGCATTACCACTTTATTGTCCTTGCATTTTTTAAATCTCCAAAATACCAGCCTGCAGTCATGTTGAATTGTCTGTCTGGCAGTCTATCTTATCTACCCAGATACTAGCAA
Organism: Hylobates moloch; assembly: GCF_009828535.3. Lineage (NCBI taxonomy): Eukaryota > Metazoa > Chordata > Mammalia > Primates > Hylobatidae > Hylobates > Hylobates moloch. The sequence continues at coordinate 80,959,807 of NW_026652291.1, forward strand.
TTGTTTTTGCAAGTTTGCTTGGACTTTGAATACTCTGCCCTAACCTTATTTTCCAATTTATCCTTGTCATTTTTAGTGTACAATTTTGCCAAATATAAGGTTTTTTGGAAATGCATACACTGCATTTTAGCAGAAATGCCTATACATGCAAAAAATGTACAGATAAGAGCAACTTAGCAAATAATTTTTATATAGCATAATTTGGACTTTGTTAAAACACATATATATGCATAAGAAAAAAAGATTTTTGTAGTTGTTCATATGAGTTCTCTAACTTTTCTACAAGCATTTTTGTGGGTTTATAAAAGAAATGATAAGAGTTTTTAAAATTAAAAAGCAACAGATAGCCCAGCATCTGACCATTTATACAACTAGAAAGGTCAGATTCAAGGGCAAAGAAGTGAAGATGGAGTAAATTCTGTAATTGCCTGTGGCTTAGAGAAGTCTCAACACTGTTCTGAGTGTCTCTGGAAGAGATTACTTCACAAACCCCACACCAGCAGAAGTTAAACTGACCTGTGCCAGGGTGAAAAACAGAGTGGGCTGGGGGATTTGGGAGGGTGGGGACCACTATTCTGAATCTTATTTTGGCAAAGGCTGCTGAAAAGCCAAAAATCTGGCAGTTATCAAGATGACATCTCAAACTGAAAGACATTTTAAAAACTCACATTTATAAAAAACCGCCTTCTACTGTGATAGCCTCCTTTAATATATCATCTTCACAATACTTTTCATATATGTATAGCTCTCTTCACTTTACAGACAAGGAAACACTCAGATATCTAACTAATTTGATGAGGTTATGAAGATGGTAAGAATAGAGAAGGGAATTCATTCTACCTCTCTCCGTAAAGTTTGTATTTCAGAGAAAATCACGCATACTGTTACTAATCAAATTATTTTATAGGCAAGCTAGTTTCTCAAGATTGGACTATCTGGGTGACTTTCAAAAGTATCAGTTAATACTATCATGGTAAATTAATGCCTAGCATCATAATTCAGTTCCATCATTCTGATTACAACCAAACATAAACATTTGCCCAGAGATACGTAGTTAATTCTGATTATCTTTACCCCTAGAACTGGAGGAAGGGGAGTTTATGTGAATAAGGAAGCCCACTTGCCCAAAGGCACACAGAAAACTGGAAGCCAGGAGTTAACTGTTTCTGTCCCTTCCTGAGAATGGGCACTGGGGCAGTGCCTCTTAGCGCAGGCTCTCTACAGGATCCCATACAGCACAGCACATACAGGGGTCTGTCTTCTGATCTTTCTCTTTCCCTCTTCTGTCTCACCTGGGTCGTAAATATGGTCGACATTTCCTCCTGAATAAATCCATACAAATTATGCCATCAGTCAAATCATTACATTTGCGGTTCAGGTTTAATTTTTTTAACTTGGTAGAAATCTTAATCAAGGCCTTATATGGCATTGCAAAGTTAGCACCCTAAGGACCTCATAAGAGCCCTTTCTCCAACCTTGTTAGTGTTTTTGCTTTCTCTTGCAAATTGCCAACTTTCACACTTGCATAACCTGCTCCTTCCAACACTCCACTGAATACACCCTGATTTGCTGTAGCTGCTGAACTATTTTCTCCTCTTTTGATTCTGCCCCAAACATTCATTTCCCTCATGTTTGGCCCTTAAAACTCTCCTTGCTGTCCATTCTACCTTCTCCTAAGGTCAGTCTTGAGCACTGAAGAAAGGTAAGGGGCACTGAAAACACTAGAATTCTCTCCACCAGGCCTTTCACATACCTATAACACAGAGCACTGGCATTCCTGATGGAAGCTCTGAAGTCCCTGCATCACTCAATGCCTACTAGATTCCAAAAAAAAAATCAGTTATGGAAATATTAATATTGAGTAATGTGATTCTATTCTGGTATTTAAAAATTAATAATACCTACCTGAGTCCAGGAGTTCGAGACCAGTCTGGGCAACATAGCAAGACCCTATCTCTGCAAAAGATTTAAAAAATTAGCCAGGCATGGTGGCACACACCTGTAGTTCCAGCTACTTGGAAGACTGAGTCAGGACGACACTTAAGCCCAGGAGTTCAAGGCTACAGTGAGCTATGATCGCCACTGCCCTCCAGCCTGGCCAGCAGATACTGGCATAAGTGTTAAATCTCGGCTCTTCATAATTACATAATCCATTTCCCCAGCAGGCCATCTAGGACAGTGGTCTTCATTGTGCTGAGTTGAAAATATGCTTATGGAACAACACAGCCAACCTCTATCCCTTGCAGAGTCTGTGTGTAAGATTTCAAGGTAGCCAAAAAGGCTTCACATGGAGCCAAAAAGCATTTAACTTGTTAAAAGCATTCCTGGGAAAGAAAAAATTCTCATCCTGTGGAATTAGTCAGATCACTTTAACACCTGCTTCTCATATTCTTATTTCCCATGATCTTGGCTATTTCCCCAGTTTCCAGGCTCTCTTGCAACCCTGGCTCGACTGTTCAGCTCTTCTTATTTTCTGATGACTCATGTCTTCAACCTTGACTGCTCCCACAATCATATCTATTGGCACCCAGCTTCAATCTGATGCCCACTTGGTGCTTTCTAGTTTTGACCCATGTTTGAGCTTCCAGCCCTAGGTAGTAAGGGTGTCATGCTAGACATATAGAAAGCTGTCTAATTAATGAACCTCTTGGAATATTATTAGGAACAGTCATATTAAGGCCCTGTTAAAGAAAAACAATTATTCTAGCACTTGTTGAAACGGCAAAGAAGACTTTATTCAAGCCTATTGCAATAGGTGTCAATACTATTACAACAGGAGAGAGAAATTCCACTCAACTCCAAACACAGTAAAGTAGTTGGGAATTTATAGCCAAGGAGTAGGAAGTAAGGGGCGTCAATGGATAGAAAATTACTAGGAAGAGGCATCAAATGTAGGGGAATTCTTGCTAAACCATCTTAACATGATTCCTGCTGAAGTTAGTTCAGGATGATCAGATATCAAGGGTGTGGGATGAGAAATACGATCAGATATCAAGAGTGATCAGATACCAAGAGTGGAGAGACATTCTGTAAATTGACTTAACAGGACTCTTGCTAAGACCAGACTCAGTAGGCTGGAAGACAGAGCCCTAGTTGAAAGAGGTTTCACAGAAGCCTGTCTAAAGTTTGGTCAAGGAGAGAGTCTTTGTCAACCCACAACAGCATTTGTAAACAAAAGAAGGAAAGGGAGAAGGAAATTAACACACTTTTAATGACTGTTTGATTGTGACCCTGTGTCACTTCATGGCACTGCATATACATATTATATTATTTAATCATAAGTATTACGAGGAAGATATCATTATCCTCACTTTACATGTAAAGAAACTAAGGGTCAAAGAAATTAAATAATTGACTGTGATATCAGAAGACCTGATTAGATGTTGACTTTTTACCCTGATATCTCTAGTGACCTCAAACAAGTCACTAACCTCTGTCAGTCTCAGTTAATTGCAAAATTGAGATAAGACACCTTCCTCCCAGAGCTTTAACAATTATCTTTGTGAGGATGACACCAGAATCTCTCTCTCTCAACTCTTATTTGCAAATTCGTATCTCCAACTGTCTCCAACACAGATATTTAAAAAAACTAACAACCCAAATTGAACTTATTATCTTGCTTCAAAATACCTTGCATTTCTTTCTAAATTGTTAAACTCATTAGATAAGACCTATATCATTTTGCAAGCTAGAAACATCAGAGTTATACTCAGCTCCAAGTACTCATGACCCCTGCACCCAAACACACATACTTCCACAAGCAAATGCCTAGTTCTAAGAGAAATATTTCCCAGAGCCACCTTCTCAATTATGTCCTTATGATTACTCCTTCTGCTCATGCTCTGATCATCCCACCTGGGCTGCTACGAAAGCCTCCCGGTGGTCTCCTTACCAACAATCATATCTGCCCAAGTCCATCCTCTTAATTGTCATTGCAGTTATATCCATGAAAGCAGAATTTAGTTATATCACTGTGCTGCCCAAAAACTCTGTAAGTCCTTCACTGCCTACCAGTAAGATCCAAAATCCTTAGCGAGACATACAAGGCCCTTCACAGTCACCCTCAACTTTTTGTCAAGCACCACCTTTAACTGTCCCTCCCCACTGAGGGTCCATTCAGGGAACTCTCCCTCTCTATCACCTGTTCCCTCTCTGAATGTCCATCCCTAATCTCTCATCTGGTAAAATTCCTTCAAGATCCATGTCAAATGTCATCTTCTTCCCTCAATCTCTTTGGCACCATCTGCCCTCCTCCAGACCCCCACGGCTCTTTGTCCACACCTCTAGCATAAACCCTATGGTCTGAATGTTTATGTCCCCCTAAAATGTATATGTTAAAATCTTAATTCCCAAAGTGATGGTTTTAGGAGGTGAGACTTTTGGGATGTGATTAGGGCTCTGGCCTCATAAATGGGATCAATGTCCTCATAAAAGAGACCCCAGAGAACTCCCTTGCTCCTTCTGCCATGCAAGGACACAGCAAGATCATGGTGGTCTATGAACCAGGAAGTGAGCCCTCGCTAAACACAGAATCTACCAGCACCCTGATCTTGGACTTCTTACCCTCCAGAACTGTGAGAAATGAATGTTTGTGGTTTACAAGCTACCCAGTTTATAATATTCTGTAGAGCACCCAGAAAGGACAAAGACAGCCCTTAGCTACAAAGGAAGTAAATGTCTCAGACATGTTTCTCCTATCAGACTAGAAGCTTCTTGAACACAATAACTATGTGTGAGTCACACTTATGTCCCCTGAGCCTTACTTAATCTAAAACATCATTATACCTACAATTCATTTTCTAAACCACAAGATCATAGAAAATAAAACAGCTCTCTTTATCCATCATTTAAAATAAAGAAAAATGAAGACAACTGCAATTCAATGTGCAATGTTAATTTAAACTCAGTAAGGTTCCCATTCATTTAAAATTAAGGAAGAATAAGATCCAAAATACTTTTCCCCTAGGATTAAAACACATTATTGTATAATTATAGACAACATTTGAAAAACTGAAGTGTGTTGCTTCTTTAGGGACCTGATTTCTTTCATTCCATTTACTATTTTTATGGCATTATGAGAAGCGCCCTAAAGTCATTTCCTAAGTAGTTACAAGAATAAAAGAAACTTTAAATTAAATACCTTAAAGTTTTTCCTTAGGAATAATAATTCATCCCTGCTGATTACTTCCCAACAAATTTCCCGGGTTACTACAATTTTAAATTAAAGAATTAAATTCTGAGGTAAAAAATTAAAATTACTCTGCATTTAAGTAATTCTAAATGAATCAATAACAACTTAAAGGCATACAAACTCAGTATTTCAGGTATTTTTATCTGTTTTAGTTATCAGATGAACTACAAATATTCTAAATTGTTAATGTTTACAAAATATAATTGTTTTAATTATTACATAATCTACCCTGCCAAATATTATAAATATTAAATAATAGACCTTAAATTATATAATCTAAATAATTGTTATATAATTTATCACCATATTTTATAGTCTATACGATCCACACTGACCTATCTAGAATTACTATGAATTATAATTTAAATCTTACAGTTAGAACTATTTCTGGGCAATGTCAACAGACACAACCATGTGGATGTTATATAAATTGTTCTTTGGTGTAGAATTTAAGCTGTCTTCTTTGCTCTAGTCTACATTTGCACAATATTATAAAGAGTATTTTACTTCCATGCTTTCTAAAAACTTGAAACATAATTTCCTGTAGATAATTTTCCAAACACTTCCTCCAGGTGATGTGGCCTGGTCAATTTCATTTCTAAAAAAGGCAGATAAAAATGTTATTTACCTTTTAGGTATATTTTACTCTGTCAGAGACTGCTGGTTGCCTACTCTGTATCCATTCTCCCCTTCTTCACTAATGGAATTCCAATGTTGTTGGCTCCGAAGAAAGAAAAAGCAACCTCCTTTGCAGATGGGGGTGGCCATGAGATATACAGCAGGCGAGTGCTTGGACGTGAAAGTTGGGTGTTTGGAAAAGCTTCAGAAAAAGGGAATATGACTCATCTGACAGTCAGTTTTGTCCTTTTTTTCCCTCCATTTTCCTTCTTTAAACCTTAAGGGCTGAAAGAATTGCAGACATTGCAGCCCCGACACCCTCAGCCACTAAGCTAATACCAGCATCATTCATTATATAAGAAAAATAAGCCCCTATCTTGTTTAAGCCACTGTTATTTCGGTTTTCTGTTTCATGCAGCAGAACTGAGTACCTAACATAAATTTGTACCAACACAGCAGTGTCTTTTACTACGATCACTCAGTGTACCTATCCACACAAAAGAACAGCACTGCTTTTCACATATGGATTTTGTTAAATTTTAAATTACAGCACCTTATTAAAAGTCATTAGACAAATTCAATTTTACCTATATATGAAAACCTTTTGAGACACTGGGTCCCAAAGGAAGAGCACAGTATAAAATAAAAAGCAAGACAATGGCGGAAAAGAAGGTCAGCATCCTCAAAGACAGATTCCTTTACAATAGAGCTGTGAACAAAAATTAGGCAGAGTCCAACAGAGCTGTTTCTGAAAATAATGGCTATGTTAAAAAAAAAAAAAAAAAAGAAAGAAAGAAAGCCTAAAGAAGGAAAAGACCAGAACAGCATAGCCTTTGAAATGCATAGAATGTTACAAAAATAATGATTTGTTCTATATATCTGTTCTTTAAATGGTAGCTTCATTATTTTTTTGAAATGCCTTTATTTCCAGGACATCAGACATACCCATAAGTACAAAGTCATGTATAAAAGATTTTGGACTCATTTTCTCATTCATTGAATATTTGTTAAATGCCTACTATGTGTCAGATATTATTCTAGGCCCTACAGAGATGGCTGTAAACTAGATCTTCAAAGCTTCTATCCTTAAGGAGCTTACAGTTTGAAGGGGAGGAAGACCAATGTAAACAAGTTTAAGAGTGACAAGCAGTGAAGAAGAGAAGGAGGGAAAGAGTGCGAGGTGGAAGGAATAGGTGCAATTTTAGAAAGGATAGCGAGGAAGCCTCGCTGAGAAGATGACATTTAGTAAAGATCTAAAGGAGGGAAGAAAACAACTATGTTGATATTTAGGGAAAGAACATGCCAGATAGCTGGGGGTGGGGTAGCAGGAGGGAGATGACAAAGTATTGTTGCGGGGCTGCAGCACTTACCTGGCGTGCTCAGATCCCACACAGTTAGAGTGATTTGGAACAATGTGACGCTGTCACAGTTTAGGCACCATTTATCCATTTATTCAACATTCATCTATAACGTAAAAAACTTACATTTGACCCTCATAGTTTCTAATCACATTTGGGGAGTAGAGTGAAAATTGTTCCAAACAGAATATAAACATCCAATTTTCTTGCATAATGACTGAAAGACTAAAGTTCTCAGCTATGTATGTTTTTTTAGACAAAAATTATTTATTGAATAATAGTCTGATTATGAGAGTCGGCTACTGTGGATCATTTACATTAAGTGTTGTTACTCAGCATAAACTCTTCTTACAAGGCTCAGTTACATTTTAAAACCTATACTTACCAAGCTTTTAAATGGGCAGTGTAACAATATTTTTAGAAGGGAGTTTCTTATATGTAATGTTTTATAAAATAATAACAACAATAGAATTCTTGATACAGCATAAGAAAATTTGCTTTTAAATAACTGATTTTAAGGAACTGTATTTTTATATTGTCACTAATTTTTTAAAGTGATACCAGTCATGTATTTCTAGCACTTTTTAAATCTCAGATTTTCAAAAATGTGCTACACATACTAAGTACCAGTTTTAACCTTTAGAAGATTTTTATTCTGTAATACAAGTAATTTTCTGAACGAGTATTGCTTTTGTGAAGAAAATTAGGCACCAGTCTCAATTTCAGAGTATGTCTGAAAGAGTATACCTTAAAAGGGTTATATTCTTAGGGGTCAGATATAGTGGATTGAGGTTTGTAATGTGGATCAAAACGCAAATTTTATTTTGATAGACTTTATGTCACTCCAATTGCCCCACTGGAATGTCTATATGAAAATACTAAAATCTACTGCATCAAAATGTTAAAATGTTGCTCTAAAACAAATATATCTTGACTGCCTATGAGCTTGGGGTGAGTCATTTATCCTATTATTCTCCCACAGGGAATCTGATTGCATTCAAACTACCCAGTTGGAGAATTCAGCTACCTTTGGAAAAGCTGCTATCAAAGCAGGAAGAGGAGCTCTCCTATCCTGCACAGGAGTTTGAATATGGCCCGCGGTGGCCACCATCACCTCTTCACAGCTAAGAACGCCAGAGTAGGTGTGGTGCCACCTTCTTCAGATACTTTTCGCATTTGTGAATTCACTGTTGTAGAAGATGAGAGAATGGATTTTAGCACGTTCATGCTTTTCAAAGTAAAACCATTTGATTTAGCCTACTTTATAGGTCCACAGTATTTTAAATAAATAAATGATGACAATTGTCTCTTTTATAGATCTTTATCTAAAAAACTTATAACATATGCTTCTATAATACTTACATAGCAGGTATTGTTTCAAATACCCTAAAACTATGAATTCATTCAATCTATCTGCCAATCCTAGCAGGTAAATGTCATTATCACTTTACAAGAAAACTAAGCAACATGAAGCTAAGTAATTTGCCCAGCATCACACAACTGGTAAGTAGTAAAACCAAGATTCAGACCTGACAGTGTGGGCTCCAGACCCTGGACTTTTAACCATGATGTTATGCTGTTTAACGCAAGTTCTCAGTGCTATGATCTCTTCAAATGAAGCACGGCTAAAAATGAGAATCTGTTATTCTACAGATATGTAACTGTGCATAAGCAAGGCACTGCCAATGACAGGTAGCCAAGGTGCTTACCCGGTGATAGGAAATGAAAGACATAAATGCACAGAGGCATATTTGGCACTACTGACTTGTAAACAATAGTCAAATAAGTCAAATGTATAGAACAAAAACTCCATGAGTTAAGAAGAAAAACTTCTAAACCAAGGTTATTAGCAAAGGATTCAAAGTGAGAGGGGGATTTGAGGTGTCCTTGGAAAAAATGAATAGGATTTGAGAAAAAGAAAGGCATAGAAAGGTCAGCTTGAACCAAAGACATGAAGAAAGAAAGCAAAGTTCCGTTAACAGAACAGCAAGTCACATCAACTGCTGGAGAAGCAGATTCACCAGTATCAGATGGTCTAAGCATTTATTTCTTTAAATATATAATGTTCTTTGAGTATCTTGGAAAAAGTATTTAAATTAAGCCTGAAAACAGAGTAAAATGCAAATCCATCCTGCTTTAATTTTTCATTTGACTCATTGGATATCAAGGCCTTTCTTGGGCCTTTTAATTCTGTAATCTCCAAAATTCTACACAAGCAGTTTCTGTGTAACAAAGGATATCGGCATTATTCTTTTGGTTCCTTTTATGTATTTCAACATCAAAATGCAAGCTTATGGTTTTAATCCCCAGTTTTGTTTTATAAGCGATTTACAAGTGTCATTTTCAGATGTTTACTAGGCTTATTCTGTCAGGAGTGGCTTAGGGAGTACCAAAATGTAGTTACCCCTAACTTTTTAATTTACGGGAACAACAAATAATACTAAATGAACTTAGATTGCTAAGAAGTTTTTGCCTATGAACAAACTGTGCAATCACATGCTACGGACTAAAAATCTGTAATATTTTGTGGCAAACTCCCTCTTCTCACATATGTATAGATATCATAATCCCTGTGCAGGAAATGGCAGTAACTGCAGATGTGAGTTTTAGATGTGCTAATATCCATGCTGAGTGAGAATACTAACTATTAGATGGGCACATGTCAAGCATTTGGGACCCTGATGTGTGTGAACTGAGTGGTAGATAGGCTATAAAAGGAAGAGAAGCCTTAAGAAAGGCTGAAAGTTGAGAAAAATAAAAATATTAAGGTCTACAAAACTATTTTGCAAAAGACTTCATGAAAGCAAAGAAAATACTTTAGAAGCACTGGGTTCCTTCAGCATGTGCTTCGAGTCACTTTTGTCTGTATCCACCTGGGCACCTTAATTAGGGACGAGCAACAGTGCTATGCTAAACTTTATGCACTACACACAGAATTCGGAAGTCAAACAGTCCTGGCTCTGTCACTTAGTTGTGTGATCTGGCAGGTTATTTAACTGCCTTACTCTCAATTTCCTAATCTATAAGAAATTGAAGGATATATCCCAGATTAAAAAGGCAACTAAGTACCCAATGTTAGGAAAAAGCCACACATACACACAAACACACACACACACACACACACCCCCCAAGACTCAACACTGTGAAATTCAGAACACTGATAAGAAAGATCATAAAAGGATCCAGAAAGAGAAATATATATACATACATACATATATATATATATGTATGTGTATATATATATATATATATATCATAGGAGAGACGACAGCTCCATGCATGTTATTGTCCCTGAAGACCTTCCACTGGGACAAGATGTGGAGGTGGAAAACACGGATATTGATGATTCTGATCCTCCATATTTGTAGTAGTCCATTTTCATATTGCTATGAAGAAGTACCCGAGGTTTGGTAATTTATAAAGAGAAAGAGATTTAACGGACTCAAAATTCCACATGGCTGGGGAGGCCTCACAATCATGGCAGAAGGTGAAGGAGAAGCAAAAGCACATCTTACATGGTGGCAGGGAAGGGAGCATGTGCAGGGGAACTGCCCTTTATAAAACCATCAGATCTCATGAGACTTATTCACTATCACGAGAACAGCATGGGGAAAACCTGCCCCCATGATTCAGTTACCTCCCACCAGGTCCCTCCCATGATATCTGGGAATTATGGGAGCTACAATTCAAGATGAGATTGGGGTGGGGACACAGCGAAACCATATCAGTATGCCCAGGCTAATGTGTGTGTTTGTGTTATTTTTGTTTTTTTTAACAAAAAAGTTTTTTAAAAAATAATAGTAAACAAATAAATAATTTTAAAATGGAAAAGGCTTATGAATAAGGATATAAAGAAAATATTTTTGTATAGCTGTACAATATTTCTGTATACGTGTACAATGTGTTTTAAACTGTTTTTACAAAACAGTTAAAAAGTTTTAAAATATTTTAAAACTTTATAAGGTAAAAAAATGTTATAGTAAGCTAAGGTTAATTTATTACTGAAGAACAATATTTTTTACAAATTTAGTATAGCCTAACTGTACAGTGTTTATAAATTCCACAGTAGTGTACAGTAACATCCCGGTCCTTCACATTCACTCAACACTCACTAACTCACCCAGAGCAACTTCTAATCCTGCAAGCGCATTCATAAGTGTCCTATACAGAGGTACCATTTTTTATCTTTTATACCGTATGTTTACTATACATTTCCTACGTTTACATGTACAGATACCATTGTCTTCCAATTGCTTACAGTATTCAGTATAGTAACATGCTATATAGGTTTGAAGCCTAGAAGTGCTAGGCTATACGATATTGTCTACATGTGTAGTAGGCTATGCCATCTAGGTTTATGTACTATGTACACTCTATGATGTTCACACATGACAAAATCATCTAACGATTAATTTCTCATAAGGCATTCTTCTCATTAAGCAATGCATGACTGTACGTATATGTCACATACAAGGCATAGGAAACAGAATGGCATGTCTCAATACCAACGATGGAACTATAAGGAATCAATGTTTTCAATATTCTGAGGCAGATACATTTTTAATACAAAATGTTATATTGAACAAAGCTATTAACCAAACTGAGGGTGAAAGAAATTTTCAGATGTGCAAAAAAGCATAAAAACTTATTTCTCAAATATCCTTTCTTAAGCAGCTACCGAAGAAGTTTTTTTCTTCAGAGATACAAACAATTCCACCAAAGGAAGTCAGGGGACACAGAAACATCATACTGGCAGCAACAGAAAGTTATTTCCAAGCCATAATTCAGAAATTTTAATTTAAAAATAGAAAAAAATACACTAAGTATAAAATAATTTATTCAAAAAAAGTCTTTTGACAAAGTTAGAGAAATCAAATCAATTTACCTATTTCTTATACTGTATTTCCTCCACTAAAATCACCTCTTTGTTGTGTCAACTCTTCTTGAAGCCAGTTGAATAACAGACAATACAAAATGCCTTTTCAAATACGAAAGAATCTTGGAATTTCTCACCCAGGAAATATTGACGGTTTATTGTTTTCTCCAATAATTTGAACTTTTTAAAATTCATTTTTCACATATTTTCTGGCTTGTAAAATTGGTATGTGAGACCAGGGATTATAACTCATTATTCACTGTAACTTCAAAAGTCCTCAACATATGGTAAGTGCTCAATAAATAGCTGTATAACCTAAATGATATTACATACATAATAATTAAAGTGTAAGTAACCTACATGAACTGCCATTTCAGGTATGAAGATGCTTAATGGTGCTACAGAAGAAGCTATCAAAAAACTGCACAAGACACAGCAAGAGTAAGTGAATTAAGTAGGGCACCAGCATTTTGAAGAAAGTAGACCCTCCCTAAATATGAAGTGACAGAGAGTTATTACTATACTGTGAGCAAATACTAAGCAAAGACTATGAAATTTCTGTGATTCTTATTAGGGTTCTAAAAGAAGAAGCTGACAGTCCAGGACAGGTGGCACGAGAAATGTAGGAGTGTGTCCCTGGAATGAACAGAATAAGGTAAAATGGTAAGAAAGGAGGTCATTTGGAGAGAGGAAAGGAAAGACAATTGAAGAGGAAAAGGAAGGGAAAGGGAGAAAAGGGAAGGGAAGGGGCGGGGAGGGGAGGGAAAGGGAGAAAAGGGAAGGGAAGGGGAGGGGAGGGGAAGGGGAAGGGGAGGGGGAGGGGGAGACAGAACGGGAGGGAGGGGCAGGGAGAGGAGAGGGAGATTCTAATGGAATAAACTTCTCAAAATTATTCTCTTACTGGTACTAAATAAAAGTAATTATTAGTACCCACAGAAATTATCAGACTTCACTTTTTCATTCATTTATTTAACAAACATATACTGTGACCCTGTGTTAAGTACCGTGCTAAGAATTAAGGATTCAACAATAAACATTATACCATGATAACTCATCCTGTGGAGGTTATAATTTGTATATAGACATATGTATACCAATAAAATGTATACTTTCTCATGGTATTGTCTTTCTAACTTTCAATATATCCTTTCATGTTTTCATTAAAATTCAGAATAAATAAACCATTATGCCCTAACTGGATTGGTCTCATCTAACTACAGTCAGGATTTGGGGGAGAGGAAGATGTCAAAGGTATAAATAAGCAACACTCTACAGAATCATATTTTACTGAGACATTTTTTCTGGGTATACAACATATTAGCTGATTTGTTTGTATTGCAGCTGTTGATGCTAAAGGGGACATTTAGAAACTAGGGATTAAACGTTTTCAGCTCCACACAAGCTCAGGGTTATAGCCCCAGACCTTACACAAGTCACCTAATCAGTTTTGCTAAGATTCTCATTAATAGAGTCTGTAGGATCAAGACAGGTGTGTCAAGGGTATCTTGTACCAAGATATATTTTTAAAGCGGCAGTCTTTTGGCATTCTGTTCTCCCCTGCAGCCCACTAGACCACTGGAATACACTGAAGCAGGATTTCAATAAAGAATACCCTTATATTTTACATGTAGAATTGGAACCAGACAGAAAAAGCCTTGAATTCAGTCATAAGCAAGTGTTCAGACAAGTTACTTTAAGCATCTTTTCTACACACAGACTAGAATCTGTATCTCTACAACTGATCCCACTGGGACCTGAGGCAAAACATTTTGCAGGATGAATACATTATGCTAATTGCTTTACTCTATCCATTTGTTCCTCATCCTTTCCTGGTTTCCACTTTTCTTCTTACCCTTGCCCTTTAATAATCTCTCATGAGAGGGAAGTTATCTTTTTTTTCCCTTTACAGAATGCAAAGGAAATACTCATAAGCAAGGAGTCATCTGAAGTAAGAACTAAGACAAAGAATACATTCAAGAACAGAATCCTTTTTAAAAAAATGCTTTGTATTGGGGTATGTTTTCATTCACCAGCTTATGCAACTGAATGCTTGCAGGGGATCAGAAAAAGAACCCCAATTCTTTTATGGAATACCAAGCATGAATAAGGCCATTCACTCCTTTGGCTCTCCCTCTCTGTTACTTAAGCCATCCTAATAAAGAAGTGAATTTCCCTCTCCTCTTTCTATTTTCACTGTGTGTGTCAAAGCCTCAGATGCACATTTTGCTATTTTGTAGTCCTTGTGGAAAAAGATATTTGAGTTGTGAGGGGCATGTTAAGAAACCATTTATAGCTTTTACAACAGAGCTTTAAAAAGCCCAGGGTCAGCACAGCAGTGTCCATTTCACCTAAAGCAAACTTTTAAGCCAAGGGAAAAAGAAATAGTGCTTTGAGTTTTATTTACCACATACTGATAATTCAGAAAAACAAAAAAAAAAAAACAAAAATAGCATTAACTAAGTGCACTACTATTGACTCATTAATACAAAACAAAATGATTTCTGAATATACAAAATGAAAAACTTAAAAATTATAATGCTTAGAAATTGTTGTTTGACAATATTTTTGTGTCCTGGCCTCAATTTAGAAACATCTCTGGAGCCAGAACTTTTCCAACATAATATAAACTTCTTTATCCTGAAGAACCTGGTTTCTAAACATCTTAATGATTATTATAAAAATTTACTTTCAAAAAACGTAATTTTTACCAAAAGACAACAGAATGAAAACAACAGTATTTTGTTGTTACTAATTTGAAGTGTAACTGTGATACTCAATCTTTGATACTCAGCTTTTGAGAGATTGAAACAGCAGTTTAAGGACTTAAAAACATTCTCTTAAATTCTATTAATCCTTACCTTAAAAGAATCTGTTTACTGTCTGCCTTTGGGCAAACTAGGAACCCAAAAGGTATCCAATTGTAAACGTTTCCATGAAATCCCTCAGAATCACATTCAGAAATAGGTAGCTAAGTAAGGGGTGTGCCAGAGTATGGGATCTGGGTGTGAACTAATGCATCAATAGGTTTGCAGAAGGAAGACAAAAAATCAGTGGGAGAGGGGAACTGATGGGTACTTAGGAGAAGAAGGATGGGTCCAGGTGGGATAGGTATATTTCTAGGAGGTGACTGAGTGACTGACAGAGCCACTTCTGTAACCTGTAAGTACAGCTTCAATCACTTTTCAATGAAGCATTTTGTGCCTTCAAAGGAAATTGGGGTCAGGAAAAGAGAGAAAACACACCACACAGGAAAGATTGCCACCTGTTTTGTTCACTTCTTTAACTTTCACTCCTCCATCCATTTTAGAAGAAATTCTCCCCACCCTGCTCCAAAGACATAAAGAGTTATTTTATTGAATTAACCCAAAAAGATCTTCTTCTTAGAAGAGCTGCTGACCATAGTGGCCATTAGGTTTGGGAGGGCAGTTATACTATTTTTGCAACCTCTGAGCCACGTCTAGCGAGCAGCACCTCTAGGCTCCTCCCACTCCAACCAGGGGCTCTGACAACAGTAACCTGTACTAGGGAGGCAAAGGGATTGCTGGTGGACATGAGTCACCCGCTGGGCTTGAATTCCAGCTCTGCTAACTACTAGCTATTTTTTCAACACAAGCAACTACCCATCTGTAGAATGGGGTTGCTGATGATAGTATCAGTATTTATAGTGTTATTTATGAGGTTTAAGTAAGTGAATATTCATAAAATGCCAAACTGCTTAATCACTGCTTAGCTCACAGGCGATGTTAAATAGCTTGTCCGATAAAGTTCAGCTAGTTAAATAAAGTTAAATAGCTAGTCAAATAAAGTTAAATAGCTTGTTAAATAAAGTCAATTCAAATAAATGAATTCATTTTAAAATTTTGATTGTAACTTATGTATCACTTCCATTTGTGATTAAAATAGAGTCACCTTCATTACTTTACCTTTTTGATTTTTACATTTCTGGAATTGAAATCCCTGGGCCCTTATTCTTCTACTTTATACAATGTAAAATAAAACTCAAAATTGTGCTTTATGTAAGCATCTTGTCTCTCTCTCTTTTTTTTTTTCCTAAACACTATGGTACCTATCAATAGAACTTAAACTTGAGTGAATTATTACAAAAATCAACACTTTCTTAACATCCTCTCTTGTTCTCAATGACATAGGGAAGCCTATATAGTATAGGTTATTCACCTACGGTTTTGTCATTTGCAGGCAGTGCTTCCAAGCATGAATACAACAAAGCAGATAAAGAAAGAAGAAAAAAATACATTTCAGTCACTGAACCCTGTAAGTCACTACAAAAAGATGCAGTTAAAGGTGCCATTTTCCATCCAAATAGGTATCTTGAATGCAGTTCTTTGTGGTATTTTCAGTTTTTGACGGTATTTTAATGGAAGAAAATGGAAAATAAGGCCAGTCTGAGCAACTATATCATACACCACGGCCATGAGCTCAGTGTAATTTGATTTACCCAGGTTCAATACTAGCTTCACAATGCATTCAATCATGAACTTCAGATTTTTCTTTTCAGTAAAACCCTTCTGAACCTTGATTTCCAGCCAACATTCACATCACCTGTTATTATTGTTAATTAAAGCAGTGTTGACGAAAATACTAAGGGCCAAAATTTTATACCTATTCAGAAGAAAGTCAGTCCAGTGCCCTCACTTAGGGAGGAAGCACAGAGAAAGCACTCAAAAGGAAAATAAGTGTGGATTATTTACTGATACCAAAAATGAAGACTCCTGGAAACATGATATTTAAATTTTTCAGCCCAATTTGAGTTTAGAGTCAGAGTTGCAAACCTGAGGACAATAACTAATCAATTTAGCCACAACTGTCACCAATAGCATTTGTAAGGTTGAGGCCAGAAGATCATAGGTCTGCTACAACAGATTTATCACTTCTTAAATCACGTTTCTGTCCATCATCCTCTGCTCAGGTTCAAGCTGTGATCAATGAAAAGATGTCCACCTACAGCCCTGACATTTGATATATGGATGTTCCATAAAATTCAGCACTTTAAAAACATGTCTTGATATAATTCTAATATAAAAGAATAATTTGATGGTACAGCCTTCATATCACAAAACTAGAAAGCTATTTAAAAGGCAGATGAATATATTTATGAAGAAATTGCCAAGTAAAATTCCCAAAAGTTTGAGACTATAATGTAGGAATAGTTTAATTGGGCATTCGCTGTCTAATTAGAATTATGTGATTTCAATAATGTTTAACATTCATAAAATAAACCAGAATCCTTGGACTATGCAAACTCACATTAAAAAAAAAAAAGTTAAACAACTCTAAAAGAATCAATCAAAATAGTAAAGATGTAGAATTAAAAGCAGCAGCAGATTCTACAATATCCCATATACCACTTTGCTTTCATGGTTAACAAGAAAACAGACTAAATATGAACGAGACGTGACAAGCTGTTTTCAACAATGAAGATGGTAAAGACAGTGCCTTCAAATATGTTGACCCACACAAAACTCAATGCCCTTTATTAGAAACACTAAGTCGGAACTTTGTTGAGAAACACTTGGCCAAAGCCTCATTGATCACCCTCAAGTTGCATAAGACAGTAACCAAGACTTTTTTTTAAATCTTACCTTTCCTTTGGAGATAAAACTGCATCTTTTCAGCTCCCTCCTGCCTACGACACAGAAACACACGCCATGAATTGTTAACAACACTGAAGATATGTGAAAACAGACGGCAATAATCAGATTTTCTAAATAAACATAAGCATTGAACCCAGTTTAAAAAATAACGTGTAAAATTCTTAAAAATATAAATAGCTTGTGAGATTTTTTCTAATTTACTAACAATATACATTACTTATATGTTAAAAAAAGAAAAATAAATAAAAGCACAAAGAAAACAAAAGTCATCTATTACCCTATCACCTAAAAAAGAAACTACTAACTTTTCGGTGTATTCTTCAGGCATATATAACAAAAGAATTAATTACAGTTAGTTGTTGTAAAACATTTGTTTTATAATGCAATTCTTCTAAATAAAATGTGGTATATTGATTATTTTTAGATGTTAAAAAATAAAGCAGAACTACCTATCCAGAAACCTCATTATGAGAGGGGACAGCATGCTGGCGGCCCTCGCAGCCCTGGCTCTCGGTGCCTCCTCGGCCTTGGCGCCCACTCTGGCCGCGCTTGATAAGCCCTTCAGCCCGCCCCTGCACTGTGGGAGCCCCTTCCTGGGCCGGCCAAGGCCGGAGCCGACTCCCTCAGCTTGCCGGGAGGTGTGGAGGGAGAGGCGCCGTCGGGAACCGGGGCTGCGCGCGGGCGCTTGCCGGCTAGCGCGAGTTCCGGGTGGGCGCGCGCTCGGCAGGCCCCGCACTCCGAGCAGCCGGCCGGCCCTGCCAGCCCCGGGCAGTGAGGGGCTTAGCACCTGGGCCAGCAGCTGCTGTGCTCGATTTCTCGGGCCTCAGCTGCCTCCCCGCGGGGCAGGGCTCAGGACCTGCAGCCCGCCAGGCCTGAGCCTCCCGCTCCCGCCCCCGTCCCCGGCTCCTGCGCGCCGGATCCTCCCCTACGAGCACCGCCCCCTGCTCCACGGCGCCCCGTCCCATCGACCGCCCAAGGGCTGAGGAGCGCGGGCGCACGGCGCGGGACTGGCAGGCAGCTCCACCTGCACCCGTGCGGGATCCACTGGGTGAAACCAGCTGGGCTCCTGAGTCTGGTGGGGACTTGGAGAATCTTTATGTCTAGCTAAGGGACTGTAAATACACCAATCAGCACTCTGTATCTAGCTCAAGGTTTGTAAACACACCAATCAGCACCCTGTGTCTATCTCAGAGTTTGTGAATGCACCGATGGACACTCTGTATCTAGTTAATCTGGTGGGGACTGGAGAACTTTTATGTCTAGCTAAGGGATTGTGAATGCACCAATCGGCACTCTGTATCTAGCCCAAGGTTTGTAAATGCACCAATCACTACTCTGTGTCTAGCTCAGGGTTTGTAAATACACCAACTGACACTCTGTATCTAGCTAATCTAGTGGGGACTTGGAGAACTTTTGTGTCTAGTCAGGGATTGTAAATGCACCAATCAGCACCCTGTCAAAACAGACCAATCATCTCTCTGTAAAACAGACCAATCGGCTCTCTGTAAAATGGACCAATCAGCAGGATGTGGGTGGGGCCAGATAAGAGAATAAAAGCAGCGTGCCTGAACCAGCAGTGGTAACTCAGGTCACCTTCCACACTGTGGGAGGTTTGTTCTTTTACTCTTTGCAATAAATCTTGCTACTGCTCACTCTTTGGGTCCACACTGCTTTTATGAACTGTAACACTCACCGCAAAAGTCTGCAGCTTCACTCCTGAAACCAGTGAGACCGTGAACCCATCAGGAGGAACGAACAACTCCAGACGTGCCGCCTTAAGAGCTGTAACACTCACCACAAAGGTCTGCAGGTCCACTCCTAAGTCAGCGAGACCACGAACCCACCAGAAGGAACAAACTCCCGACACATCCGAACATCAGAAGGAACAAACTCCAGACACGCCACCTTTAAGAACTGTAACACTCACCGTGAGGTTCTGCGGCTTCATTCTTGAAGTCAGTGAGACCAAGAACCCACCGATTCCAGACACAATTACAGGATATATATCCAAAAGAAAAAAAACCATTCCACCAAAAAGACACATGTACTCCTACATTCATTAAAGCACTATTTACAATAGTGAATGTAATGCAAAGATGTGGAATCAACCTAGGTTCCCATCAACAATAGATTAAAGAAAATGTGGTATATATACACTATGGAACACTATATAGCCATTAAATAGAATGAAATCTTCCTGCACAGCAACATGAATGCATGTAGAGGCCATTATCCTCAGTGAATTAGTGCAAGGATACCACATGTTCTCAATTATAGGTGAGAGCTAAACATTGGGTTCTCATAGACAGAAAGATGGCAATAATCGATAATGTGAACTACTCAAGTGGGGAGAGAGGGAAGTGGGCAAGGGTTGAAAAATTAACTATTGGGTACTACGCTCACTATCTGGGTGATGGAAGCATGCATATCTCAAACCTCAACATCACACAATATACCCATATAACAAGAAATGTACCCGTGAATCTAAAAGAAAAGTTGAATTATTTTTTAAAAGGTTCATGGAAACACATGAAAAAACTACGCATGGAGTTAAAATTTTTTTGCACCAAAATAAACTTATACCAACTTGTTATAACGTGTGAACAGGAGCTAGTTTGGGGCACTAAGAAGGATAAGACATCAGTTAAAATAGAGTTCCTATCAGATGACTGCATCCTCAGTCTCCCAGGCTCAAGCAATCCTCCCACCTTAGCCTCCTGAGTAGCTGGGACTCTTGGCTGATTTTTGTTTGTTTGTTTAAGTAGAGATTAGGTCTCCCTATGTTGCCCAGGCTCTTGTTTGTGTCTTAATTGAAGAAGACTGATGATGAAAAGCAGAAACGATAGCCGATGCTATAAACGTTTCAACTGGTCCAGCTTATATAATTCTGACTAAAAAAGTAAAGTTGAGCAAATTTTCTACTCGATTGGTGCCAAAACACCCAGATCAGCTGCAGACAGTAGCAGAGCTTTCAAAGGAAATTTTAAATAAGTGAGATCAAGACCCTGAAGCATTTCTTGGAAGAACTGTAATGGGAGATGAAACATGGCTTTACCAGTACAATCCTGGAGACAAAATATAATCTAAGCAATGGCTACAAAGAGGTAGAAGTGATCCAGCCAAACCAGAAACAGACAAGCCAAGAGCAAAAGTTATGGCAACAATTTTTAAGGTTGCTTAACGTATTTTGTTGTTGACTTTCTGGAGGGCCAATGAATGATAATATCTGCTTAGTATAAGAATGTTATAGAGAGTTAGCCAGTGGTATAAGAATGTTATAGAAAGTTAGCCAAAGCTTCAGCAGAAAAACAGCCAAGAAATCTTCACCAGAGAGTTCTTCTCCACCATGACAATATTCCTGCTCATCCTTCTCATCAAACAGGGTAATTTTGGAAGAGTTTTGATGAGAAATCACTAGGCATTCACCTTATAGTCTTGATTTGAGTCTTTCTGATGTCTTTTTGTTTCATAATCCTAAAAAGTCTTAAATGGCATGCATTTTCCTTCGGTTAATAATGTAAAAATCTGCATTGACATGGTTAAATTCCTAGGACTCAGTTCTTTAGGGATGCGCTAAATGGCCGGTATCATCACTTACGAAAGTATCTTGAACTTATAGCATATGTTAAGAAATATAGTTTATAATTTTTATTTTTATCTTTTAATTCTATTTTTCCATGAACTTTTTGAAATCTCTGCATATATATATTTTTTACAAAATTGGGATCCTACTGAAAATAGTTTTGCAAACTTAACCTTTTTTAAACTTAACAATACATTATAAACTTTTTATATCATTAAATATTCTACTAATTACTTTAGTAACTACACTTTATTTAGCCATGTTTTCCCTCTACATTTTATTTCCTCAATTTGAAATTACAGGTGGTTTAATTTTTTCATTATTATAAATGTTGCTTTGATAAACATACGAGTTGATAAATCTGAAAGTTTTCTTGGGAAATATTTCTAGAAGCGAATTGTTATGTTAAGTTATACTTTTTTATGTTTTGACTCGTATTTCCAGATTATCTTCTAGGAGGAACTTTTTAAAATGTTCTATGTTTTATTTAATTGACTGTGCCACTAGCTAGATTAGCAAAAAAAATCATAGTCACCTAGAATCTTTCCTTGCTTCATTCAATGGGGTTTTATGATCCTGGCCTCCATTATACCAAAGAGGCATCAATTAGAGCTCCACCGTCACTGCCTATAGCTACGGAGGTCACAATGAAAGAAAGCCTGTGCAAACATCTCTAACTAACATCACCCACAACTTCCTCCAGGGGTCGTTTAATTAACATCATCTCTTTGTGATTGGGTGGCAGTAAAAAAGAAAATAAATGTGCCTACATTTTTGCAAAATGTTCAGAAATTAGGATCTCATATTTCAGGGAATTTTATACTAATAAGTCACAATATACAATGTATACTCATAGTAATTCCTAAATGAGTTTCAAAATAACTATTTTATGCAGTTTTTAGCAAAGATTCTTCCTCGTTGTGATTAAAGGATGAGGCCACATAGTACTGTACTATAGTTAACGGCAAAGTTAAGTTCAGCAATTAGCTTCATTGTGTTTGAATCATTTTTTCATTGCTTGCTGGTTCTGTAGTCCTGAGCAAATTATTTAACCTCTCTAAACCTCAATTTCTTCACATGTGAAATGTGAGTATAATAAGAGTAAATTTTTTTCTGCAGTTAGTCCAAGCAAGCATTAACTAAGAGGATCTGTGTAACATACTTAGTGCCATGCCTCGCACACAGTGAGCATTCAGTTTGTCTTGATAGTTGTTATTGTTAAGCAAAAATTGCCTTTGGCTCTTTGAAACTTGTTGCCCTTCATTCTTCATTTGCCTAATAAAATAATATACGTTCTGGGCAGCCTGTGCAGAAGTAAGGTCTCTTTCAGCTCTGTGATGCTAAAAGAACTTCGGTGAGCTTTAGAAGGCAGCTAGTAAGAGTGCAGAGTGTTGATTAGGTAGTCACACAAAATCCTCTTGGCCTCCTCCGGAGCCACAACCTCCGTGTTTGCAATGAAACAACACTGACATCTAGTGATGACAAAGATGAACTACATATTTTGGCCAGTATAAAAGCCTGTATTCTTGGCCCAATGAGTTTTCCTATGGTTTTTAGGGAAAATGAGTTAAATCCTAGGTAGATTTATGCATATATTTTTAAGCTGGCTATATCTAATCCTTTAGTTGCTTGAACAACTGATGTCCATATTATCATGTGTATCATATCAACCTTCACTTTTAATTGATTTATATACCTTAAAAATGTGAAACAGAGAAATGTGGTTGGAGAGAAATATTAAAGTATGTTCATTTCAGTTTCAAGGCAAGAATAAAAGTCTAGGGAAGTAATGCAAATTATTACAACATGAAGTAGCAGGCATAAAATACATTAACGGGCCTTGAATATTATATATTAATTCATGAACTTCATTTTACACAATTCTATAATGAAGGTCACAGAATGGAAATGACAGTGTTAGATAAAACGTAACCAGTCAGGAGTTTTGCTGTTTTGTGTATTTTTTATAACAAAAAGGAGTTGAAAAATTAATATTTCAGAAACGAGCTTACACACTCAATCATAAAACACACTTCAAGAGAATTTCTTTTTTTGAGACGGAATCTCGCTCAGTCGCCCAGGTTGGAGTGCAGTGGCACAATCTCAGCTCACTGCAACCGCTGCCTCCCAGGTTCAAGCGATTCTCCTGTCTCAGCCTACAAAGTAGCTGGGATTACAGGTGTGCACAACCAGACCCAGCTAATGTTTGTATTTTTAGTAGAGACGGAGTTTCACTGTGTTGGCCAGGCTGGTCTCAAACTCCTGACCTCAGGCGAACTTTCTGCCTCAGCCTCCCAGTTTGCTGGGATTACAGTGCGAGCCACCGCGCCTGGCCCAATCAAGAGAATTTCTTACATGGAAGTTAAACAGTCACAGAAAATCCACAATTATCAGTCTCTATTTACTGAAGCTGTGCTAGTACTGGTTTGTCCTATGTTCAATGATTAAACCCTTTCAGGGAAACGTGAAGATTCAAATCAGCTGCAGGACTTCAGAAGTAAATGCTAATAGCAGCAACTACATCATGAGAACAACATTGAGAGAGATCCCTGAGTCAGCTGAACCATCTGTTTATCATCATCATTATTAATAGCATCTAACATTTGCAGAACATTTATTATGTATCACACTCTGCTAGGCTCTTCTAATTCTTAATTGTTCATTTATTCAACAAACAGACTGTCTGCAGTACTGCCAGATCATGTAATAACAATGGTGGTTCATGCCAGACAAAATCTCTATCCTTGTTGAGATTATAAGCTACTGGAGAAGACAGTAATAATTACAAAACAGAATAAAAACTATAAGTGTATGTTATGGACTGAATTGTATTCTCCCACTCCACTGCAAAAAAAAAAAAAAAATTATATGTTGGAGCCCCCAGTATCTCAGAATGCAACTGTATTTGGGGATACAACCTTTAGAGAGGTAATTAAGTTAACGGAGGCCATTAGGATGGGCCCTAATACAATCGGACTATTGTCCTTATAAAAAGAGGAAATGTGGACAAAGAAACACCAGGGATGCATGCACACAAATAAAAGATCACGCGATGAGGCAGCAAGAAGGCAGCCACCTGCAAGGCAAGGAGGAGACGCCTTAGGAAAAAGCAAACCTGCCAACACCTTGACCTTGGACTTCCAGCTTCCAATTTTTGAGAAGTAAATTTCTGATGCTTAAGCCACCTAGTCTGTGGTGTTTTGTTATGGCAGACGTAGCAAACTAATACACTGTGATAAAATGACAAAAGAGGGTTCACAGAACTAGGAGCACATATAAAAGAGCATTAGGCCTAATCAAAGCATTAAAGAAGAATGAACTCTGAAGAATGAGTAGAAGATAAGTCAGAAAGGGAGAAGCAGCGTGTTTCAGGCTGAAGGGAGAGCTTATGCAGAGCCCTGTAAGAGGAGGAAGCAGGGCGTATTTCCAGGAACTGAAGGAAAATCGATATGGCTGGAACACAGACTGTGAGGGGGAGCATGGTATGAAACAAAGCTGGAGGAGGAAGCAGACATGAAATCATGCAGATACTTGCAGACCAAGAGTTAAATATTTAGGCCTTTATCCTGAGAAAATTGGACGTCACTGGTGTGTTTTAAGCAGGAAATAATATATTTGAATTTTAAGAGCGTTTCAGCTGAAGTAGGGAGAACAGATTGGAGGGCAGCAAGAAAGCAAATGGGAGACCAGTTAGGAAGCTATTTCAGCTGTCTAGAGTAAAAAAGTGATATCCTAAACGAGGGTGATAGCAGTGAAGATGGAAAGATGCAGATATTTAAGAGTTTAACTATTATAGTTTCCTCATACAAATGGAATCATGCAGCATTTGTCCTTCTGTGAGAGGATTATTTTGCTTGGCATAATATCCTCCAGGTTTATCTATGTTGTCATAAATTATAGAATTTCCTTTTTTAAGGATGAATAATATTCTATTACACGTATATGTATACCACATTTCCTTTAACCATTCATCTTTCAATAGCAGTTGGCCATATCTTGGCTATGAATAATACTTCAAGGCACATGGGAGTGCAGATATCCCTTTGAGATACTGATTTCGATTCTTTTAAATATATTCCATAATACAATAGTGGATATCACGAGCTGGAGGGGTGAGTAAAATGAGGCACTGTTGTTCAATGGGGATCAAGTTTCTGTTTTGCTAGATGAATAAATTCTAGATATCTACTGTGCAACATAGCGTCTGTAGTTAACAATAAGGTATTGTGCATGTCAAAATTTGTTAATAGGGTGGACCTGTGTTATGGGCTCCTACCACACACACACACACACACACACACACAAAGGAGCACAAGAAAAGTGTGGGAGGTGTTAGATATATCTAATACCTTGATTGTAGTGATGGTATCACAGATGTTTGCATATGTCCAAACTCATCCAACTGTATACATTAAACATGTGTAGCTGTCAATTATACTTCAATAAAGTTGTTTTTAAAAGAGAGATTTCAGAGACAAGGATACAGAGACATGGCAATGGTTTGGTTATGTGGAGTGACAAAGAAAGCTCCTTCCAGATTTCTGCCTTGTAAAATGGATAAAAGCACTACCACGGCCAGGCATGGTGGCTCCAGCCTGTAATCCCAGCACTTTGGGAGGCCGAGGTGGGTGGATCATTTGAGGTCAGGAGTTCAATACTAGTCTGGCCAACATGGTGAAACCCCGTCCCTGCTAAAAATACAAAAATTAGCTGGGCATGGTCGTGGGTGCCTGTAATCCCAGGTACTCAGGAGGCTGAGGCAGGAGAATTGCTTGAGCCTGGGAGGCTAAGGTGCGGTGAGCTGAGATGGTGCCAGGACACTGTGGTCTGGACAACAGAGTGAGACCTTGTTGGAAGAAAAGAAGGAAAGAAAGAAAGAAAAGAAAGAAAGAAGGAAAGAAAGAAAGAAAGAAAGAAAGAAAGAAAGAAAGAAAGAAAGAAAGAAAGAAAGAAAGAGAAAGAAAGAGAAAGAAAAAAGAAAAGAAAAGAGAAAAGAAAAAAGCAAGGAGGGAGGGGGAGGGAGGGGAAGGGGAGGGAACGGAAGGGGAGAAGGATGGAGGGAAGGAAGGAAGGAGAGAGAGAGGAAAGAAAGAAAAAGAGAAAGAAAGAAAGAAGAGAGAGAGAGAGAAAGAGGAAGGAAAAAGAAAAACAAAAGAAAAGAAAAACACTACTATAAGAGAGGGAAATAAATGGGAGTAAAATTTGAGGAAGAAAAGATTTTAGCTCTATTTTGAATTCTTTTAGTCTGATTTTGAGTCTGAATTTGCCTTTTAAGACCTTTAAGAAGAAATGTCAGCAAGTTTGTTAGACAAGTGTGAAGCCCAGATAAAAGACCTGGGCTACAGGTAAATTTGGGGTCATTCTCACATCAGTGGGAAATGAAGCCAAGGATATAAGTGAGAAGATCTAGGGGATAAATGCAAAGTGAGAAGAGGACAGCCTAGGACTAAGTCTTAGAAACTCCAAAGACAAAGGAATGAACAGAGAGGCAGGATGAAACCTAGGGGCGTGCAGTGTCACAGAGTCTAGGAAAGGGGGGGATTACCACCAAATTAGAATGCTGCTGAGACATTAGGATCAAGTTAGGAATATGTGAGAGTTGTTTCAAGATTGAGCTGAGAAGTCATTGGAAGGTGAGAAAATGGAAGCAGTGGAAATAAGTATTTTGAGATAGCTCTCTAGCAGACAAATACCAGTGAGGTTGAGAAAATTTTGGGATATAGATTTGGGGATTTTGTGGGTATTATAGACTGAATATTTGCATATCCCTAAAATTTACAAAAAGTCCTAACTCCCAATTTGATGGTATTAGGAGATTGTATTGGCAGATAGAGTTTTCCAATAAGACATAACCCCCTGAGAATCCCCCGATGCCTGGGAAGTAATTAGGTTTGGAGAAGGTCATTGAGGGTGGAGACCTCATGATAGGATTAGTTCTCTTATAGGAAGAGGAACAGACAGCACATCCTCTCTGCCATGTGAGGATACCGTGAGGAAGCCATATGCAAGCCAGAAAAAGGGCCTTCATCCAGAACCAAAAATGCAGATACCTTGATCTTGTACTTCCCAGCCTCCAGAATTGCAAGAAATAAATATTGTTTAAGCCACCAGGTTTATAGTATTTTGTTATGGTAGCCCGATCAGAATAAAACCGTTGCAGGGTCGGGGGAGAGGTTGTTATGTTTTATTGTGTTTGGTTTGCTTTGGTTTAGTGGGAGATAACAGGAATATGTTTTAAAGCTGATGGGAATCACACCATCTTTGAAAGAAAGATATTTTGGTGCATAAGTTATAGCTCAGAAACGCAAGGATCATAAGAATTAAATAATTAGTCCTAAATAACATAACTAAGAAGTGGTTGAACCAGGTCCCAAATGTAGGTCTGTCTGACTCCACTTAGCCATGTTGCTTTCAATAAATATTTACTGCACACCCACTGTATACAAGGTGAGATGACATAAATTCAAATTCAACTAGGACTGGGGACAGATTCAGTACATAACATGATGGTCACACTCCATAGAAAAAGAATCTGTTCTCAAGTCTGGTACATACCAGAAAGACTCTCTCTCACCCTTAGAACTGCTAACTTTTTATAGTGACAACATGAAATTTAGAGTTGTCTAAAACCTTAGAGCTGCCTAGAACAACTAGAAACTAAGGAAAAGGATGAAAAGATGGTGTGTGAGAGAGTAGAAAAGAGGGAATAAAGGCATGATTTGAGCCTGAGTTATATAATTATGCCATTCTTGGCGATCCATGAAGGAAAAGCATGGGATCACTAATTTATGTATTATCATTAATACTTCTATAGTTCTGATGGTATCATCTCATCTCATTCCTAATGCACATATTCCTCTCTTATGGGGATTTTTAACAGGCTGGCGTGATTATCAAGATCAAATACACTATCTTTGTTGGAGTGGGAATCCCTAACTGCTGGCCAAATTCCAGTAAGAAATATCCCCCTGAGAATCCTAACCACCAACCGTTCTAAAGACCTAGAACCACGGGATATTTGCTCACTGTTTCTTGTACTTCCACAGGGAGTATTTTTAAAACGAAAAGAATTGGGAAAGTTCTATTGCAATGACTCTCAACCTTGGCTGCACACTGTAATTACCTGAAAAGCTTTTAAAATTCTGCTTTTGAAAGCACCGATGCCTGGGTTCTTACTCCCAAAGATTCAGATACAACGGGTCTTGAGTGTGGCCTACGTAATGAAATTTTTAGATTTCCCCCAAGCGAACCAAATGGGTAGCCCAGGACCCTGTCACCCATACAAGTGCTCGCTGGGAAAGTTCATCCTTGCAACAGCCAATATTCACTTCAAAGTAGATACCACACAGGGGCACAAAGATAAGTAAGACAAGATCCCTGTCCTAAAGGAGTTTGCTTCCTCATGGAGGGGTCAGATATAAAACAACTGCAATATCTTTAATACATCCTCAGACACCAACCGCACCACCACCCCTCTACTTTGGAGAATTTCATTTGTTAATTGGCAGAGTATTCCAAACATGTGCTCCAATTTTCTCCATAGCGGGGGAATTTTTCTTCAGGACATCCAGAGTTGTGGTTCTCTAGACTATGCTGCCGCTAAAAGCCAACAGGGACTCTCCTTTACAGTCCATTCTAAAGGTGAATGCCCCCTTCCTTCCTGGGGTGAGGGAGGAAAAGAGGAACATCAAAATATCCTGTAGTAGATATTGTTCTTTACCTACCATAGACATACTCCCACCGACCATCACCATTTCTTCCCTCTGTGCAATGAGAATAACAATTTTATGTTCAGTCAGATAGGGAAGCTGGGCTTTCCCTAAGGTTCAGGAATTGATCAGGCTCAACTGGAAACAGTTGGCAATGCCTTTCCACTTTGCCAGATAAGTTCTTTCCCAGGCCCCTTTGCCACTAAAGGTGCCATAAAACAATTTCAGCCAATAAAGTAAAAGGAGAAGTTTGAAAATGAGCTTCAGGGAACATTTCTCCACAATAGGAGAAAGCTTCTGGCCTTTTTTTTTCTTTTTCCTGTATTCAAACAGATTTAATGCCTGATGCTGGAACAGACATCTCGAAACCATGAAGCAACAAGCACAGCACAAAAAGGCAACCTGCTGAGAACCAGTAGTCATAAAGAGCAAAGGAACCTGAGTCCTGTATGACCTTATTGAGCCCCTGCTCCAGCCTCAGACAGACTCTTGCAGACTTCTTACCCTGTGCAAAAAGTTAAATCCTATTTGTTCAAGTTACTCTTGGTCAGGTTTTCTGCTACTGTCAACATCACAACTAATATACAGCCCTTCTTCCCTGCTACTTTGTCCACCTGGCCTCCAGAAGACTAACATATTAGATGGCAATGTAATGATGAATTTATTTTGGAAGTAAGTTCACAAGAGAAATACAGTGTGAGATGGACAAAGTTAACATTCTGGCTAATCTAGACTTTTCTATTCACCATTTAAGCACAGCATCTCCAGACTTTGTTCTTCATCCTTTACAATAAAAGTGACCGCTTCAAAGCTTCCTCTGCTTTGAATCAGATCCATTGACCTCCAGTTCACAGCTGTGCTGTGGGGGTTTTCACTGTCAAACTAGGGACCCACATTTCCTAGGATCTCCTTCCCTGGATGGTCTGAAGTAGGTTGGCCAAAAGAAGAATTTGCATGAGATTTGAAAGACAGAAATAAAGCAGTGACCATTATTCTCTGGAGTTCATTGTTGACAGACATAGAGATGGACAGATGCAGAAATAACCGGTAGGTTTCATTTCATCATCAATTTCCTCTATTCTGCATCCAACTCTTCTTCCCAAATGCTGACCTTGTTGACCCCAGGCCCACCACAGGTAGTAACCATATAGAGGCAAGAACTTGCCACAGATCTTTCCATGTGCTTCGCCTTTGCAGCGCCATTTTAATGGCTGGACATGCTTAGCTTCTCAGATGGACTGTTAGTACAGCCATTATGGAAAATAATATGGAGGTTTCTCAAAAAGTCCTCTATTTTCTGATCCTGCAACTCCCCTTTCAGATCATCACTTTCCCAGCACCTCAATTGTGTAAGATCTAATTCCTATAATAAATGCCTTATCTCATAACACTCATGTATATTCTGTTCCCCTGACTGATGCACCTGCTCACCCACTCTCTTCCCTCCTATACTCCACACCACAGGTGAAAAGACCCTATTCTCAATTTCTTCCTCAGATCAGATGGCGAGCAGTGATGTTATCCCCACCCTACTGCAGTTTATTAACCAGAGTGAACATGTGTCCCCCAATTCTAGTGCCAGCTTTCCTCCTGTGATAGTGACAAGCCTGCTGATTCTTTTACTAGGAGACCAATTAAATAAGCACTTTTCTCAGTGACAAACATTAGCTTTCCTTGGAGACAAATGAGTCTCCATGTAGAAGAAGGAACATTTCCCCAGTAACAGGGCTGTGTCTTGCCATGGAGGAATAATGGGCAACCCGTTTTATCTCAGAAACACTGGGGTTTCATTCAATTAAGCAGAGACCAGACAACAACACAAGAGAATCGCACAGCTACACAAGATAACCGCACAGCCACATATGAGAATCGCACAGTGGCATCGTGTTTAGCAGGTAATGGCCCCCACTCAGGTCGTATCATTTTGAGTTATATCTCTCTTTGATGAAAGAATTAGGGAATGGGGGGTTATTTGGCAATTCCTCCCACCATAGAGTGTGAAGTAAGAGCTATGAAAACACCAAATATGAAGTGATAAATGTAGCTGGAGAACATAGAGGTTTCCATCTCAGCTGGAACCTCTTTTGTTAGAAAAGAGGGGAATTATTTTTCCAAGTTGAGTATCCCTCACTATCTGAATACATTCTATTCCCAGGTCCACACATTAAGAGCTTGAATAAGAAAGAGAGCATTATCAGAGCCTACTCCAATTCCTCAAACAAACTGAGACATTTTAGCACCTCCTTGCAAGGAAAGGGGAGAGAGAAAACTTTTCACAGCATTTCAGTAAAATATCACCCTTGTTTTATTAGCAATATTTCTAGTTACAGGTTTTTAAACACAGAATCCAATGAATCATAACCCATAATCATTTTCCTAAAATAGCAAATGTTAGCACAGAAATCTCTTTACAACCATTTTTTCTGAGAGAGAGACAAGAATTGTCGTTTCGACCTTTCTTTCTCAGATTTCAAAGCTGCCAAAAAATGAGTATACCTTGACCTCCTAAAATAAAAAATGTCGTCAGTAGCACTCTATCTCTCCATAGTCTTTTCAAAAGAAGCAGTAATTGCTTAAAAGTTAAGCCTTAAATTTAGGTTTCCTTAAAGACAGGTAGCACTTTAACATGTAAAACAGATCATAAAGTTCAGCTGTAAAATTAACTTTTACCCCAGTGAACTTTTCTTAAGCTGCTGAAATATTGCCATAAAAGGTCAAATCCTTGGTAAACTTCAGAGAGCAAGATTGTTCAAATAATATTCAGGTTGAAACAGGCAAATAAATGTGCTAATCATTCGAGCAGGATGAGACTGGGGTGTGTAGAAGCAGATGATATGCAGCTTGGAAAAGTCTTTTAAACATAGCCAATATGAATTTCAGTCAACAAACTCACATATGAAATAAAAATCGCTTTTATATACTATAAATCAGTACCTTGGGCCAGCAGAAAATTCAACCTGAGGCATTCTTGGTGCTCCCACATACCCTCCCACGGTTAAACCAGGATTCCAGGGTTTGCCTAACAACAATTCAAATGGAAAACCACTCTGGCCACTGGTCTGCCCAAACAAGTCATGCCTATGAGCTGGTGTTCATAGTGTACTTCAAAGCCAACAGCCCTCTACAGCTTCCTTGCCACCAATGGGACGTGAGAGTCTGCCGAGTTTGGAAACCCAGCATTTGGGATGCTGCCTTCCTGCTCAAAGAAACTCCCCTCAGGAATCTGGCTGCTTCTTCGGGATGCAGCCACAGGCAGTACACCTACTTGTAGTGCCCACAGATCTCCTCTCCTTTCAGACCTGGATGGTGCCTGCATACTCCTCCCAGCTTCCCCAGAACTCTGCCTGTAATCTCAAATCCTGTCATCCTTTTTTAACAAAACCCTTTGGTGGCTGAGTAAACCCGTTATCTCAAATAGTCTCCCCCTCCTCCCAGAAACCTTTATTTCCTTACTTGTTTAATTTTTCTCATAGCACCTTTTTGAAATCAAATACTTGTATTTCTAATTGTATGCTCTACCTCTATAAGCATTTCTCCCTCTACATCTCCCTATACTTTTACATAAAAAGTAAACTAGTACCCAGAATAATGGGTACTAGTGATAGATGCTCAATAAAGCATTATTGAATAAGTGTTGAACACAAAATTTAGCCACCAACTAGTTACCCTGTCCTCATGAGCAGGGAGTGTTTTATTATCAAACCCTCCTAGGAAGCAGGCGAAAATATTTGTTTCACATCCATCTAGTACACTGAATAAAAGAATAAAAAACAGTTTTGCTTCTATGTTTCAACTAGTCTGAATGTTCTTACCTTGCCAAGTATGTTTTCAAATTAAATGATTATTATGCTGCCTTGGGTCTCCATGAAGCACCCATGTTGTCCTGAAGCTAATTTGTGCTAGGACTGACGACCTGCAGTTTTCTCCCCATGCAGTGCAATGAGAGAAACCTGTGAAACCTGAGAGGAAGAAAGAGGAGGGCAGAAAAGACTCCTGATCTTACTGTTTGTGCTCTGCTTCTGTTACATTTCAATCATTACATTATATCATGGGGTTCTAGGAAATTGTATGAAAAGCTTTTTGTTCAGAACAATGAAAACTAGTCACCTAAAGGAAGAAAATGTGTAGGAATTAAATAAAACATTGTAACCGGCTAATGAGCAAGAAATTGCTGCGAGGAAGATGTCTGTTAAAAATACAGCCTCGTCAGTTTAGTGTTATCTAACTACAGAAGAAAAAAGCAAAAATCAATTTCACAAAAAAAGGCCAGGTGTCACATCTCTTTATCACTGTGCAATTGCACTTATAATGCATTCATAGGACCTATTGACTCAAGTTATTACATTCTAATATAGATTAGATAAATTGTTGAAACACGGATACACACTCAAAGAGAACATGAATTTTTAAATCCAATTTTATATTACATTTCTTGAGAAGTTTTAGTGTGGTTTGAAATCCATCCTGGAAGAGTACAGTAGAATATTCTGCCCATTTGTATTTTACATGAGAAAACAAACAGGTTCACCATTTATTTCTAACTAAAATTGAATTGTCTGCGAATTGCAATAACTGTCAGCCTCTAAAGAGCTTATCTCATGTCTCACAGTTTAATTGGATTGTTTTCTGAGGCAGCCTTTCCTTTTCAATTTCATAAAGACCATAAATGCTTCTATTATTGTTCTTTTGTTCTCTTCCTTCAGAATTTTGCTCATTTTAATTTTTAGTTACAGTGGCCTAAAATGACCCTGTTTTCCCTTCTAACCCAAAATTCAAGTGAACTGCAGCTATGGGACCATTTGACATCTTTCATCTATAATTACGTTGATAAGATAAGTAGGAGCTTAAGAAGGAAGGCAATGAGTGAGTCATTTATATTTGCAAGTGATCAAAATCCTGAAGGAGCAATGCAATTTCATTCTACAAATGGATAACTTTTAAGTCATGTGCCTGGAGCTAGTCCAGTTATCAAGAAATCAAACCAGAAAATGACAGAAGACTTTATTTTGTCATGCCAAATTTCCAGCTGTAAGTTCTCTAACAAGAGATAGCCCTTGGGTAACAAATAAGGTACTCAACACAACTTACTACAAAGAAAATCTGTATACCAATATAAAAATTTTTTGGCATTAAAAACTAAAATAGAGGCCGGGCATGGTGGTTCACACCTATAATCCCAACACTTTAGGAGGCTGAGGTAGGAGGATTGCTCAAGCCCAGGGGTTGGAGACCAGGCTGGACAATACAAGGAGACCCCACCTTGACAAAAAATAAAAAATTAGCCAGGCATGGTGGCACACACCTGTATTCCCAGCTACTTGGGAGGCTGAGGTGAGAGGATCAATTGAGCCCAGGAGGCAGAGAGTGCAGTGAGCTAAGATCATGCCACTGTACTCCAGCCCAGATAACAGAGTGAGATACCATCTTAAAAAAAAAAAAAAAACTTACTAAAATAGGATTATACTGGAAAAATGTCACCCGTAAATACATCACAATGTATTGAACTCCTAACCAAGCTTAGCACTATATTAGGCACTATGGTAATACAAAACTTTTAATCTCAGTTTAAAATATCATTATAGCACAAATGTAAAAATAAAGCAAAATGGCGAGAAACTTTTAAAAAATCATTTTATTATTTTTTAAAATGTAAAATAAGGAAGAGAATCTAGGCAGTACTCCACAGCCTCTTCTAGACACACACATAGCTACAAATATGATTTCAATTATATATATATACACACACACGCACCACGCACCACCCCACACCACCAAACACATACACACATTAATAGCAGCTATCTCTTGGTGGTGGATTAATAATTTTTTTCTTCCTTAGATATTTGAAACATTTTAATAATAGCTAACTGTATATTACCTTGGTAATCAAATACTGAACTACCTTGGTAATCACACATGCATATTTGAAGTCATCTTGACTCCCTAAATGATACCTACTTACTCCAATATACTTATATTTTAAGTACCAAAGGATGCTCTCTATATATTGAATAAATACTGAATCAGGGACATGAACAATATAACCCTATCATAGCTTCTTGGGAAATATAATCTCTCCCCTACTCTATTGTAGTAGTCTGTTTTCACACTGCTATAAAGATACTACCCAAGATTGGGTAATTTATAAAAGAAAGAGGTTTGATTGACCCACAGCTCTGCATGGCTGGTGAAGCCTCAGGAAACTTACAATCATGGCGGAAGGCAAAGGGGAAGCAAGGCACCTTCTTCATAAGGCTGCAGGAGAGAGAGAAGCACCAGTGCAGGACAACGGCCCTTTGTAAAACCATCAGATGTCATGAGATTTACTCACTATCACGAGAATTCTATGGGAAAATTGCCCCCATGATCCAATGACCTCCCACTAGTTTCCTCTCTTAACATGTGGGGATTATGGAGATTACAATTCACGATGAGATTTGGGTGGGGACATACAGCCAAATCATATCATCTGTTCATTTTTCTCATAAGAATCAGAACCTCCCCTCCCAGTCTGTCATCCCCTCCTCCACACACACACCAGAGTCATGATATATAAGCGATCCACTTCTTACTTACATGCCACAGAGAATTCTGGAAGACAATATCTGAGTCTGAAAGTCTTTATGAGATATTTTTAGATAGGATACCGTTGAGATCCCTTCAAATTTCATTATGTGGGACTACATCAATGGATGAAGGGCCAGATTAGGCTCTTTAGAGGCCTAAACACTGAAAAGGTTAAACCTTCAAATGGAATTTTTCAAAGTGACACCAAAAAATCACACACATACTAAAATTAAAATAGCCTCTGTCTAACTGTTCTACCTTCAAAGTTCAGGTTTAGAATTCTCTTTTCAGTAGTGGAGGCAGGTGGTTCTTTACTGGTCTCCTAAGCTTGCCAATAGTCCATTCACTGCCTAATCCAGCCGTGCACCTAGACAGGCGACAACTCTGCTCGCCTGCTCAGTTCTGCAGTACATTTTTGACTGCAGATTAGGGAATTGAATTACCAGCACATACTCTATTTGTATAAATTTCCCACTTCACAAAGTCAAGAAGTTTCCAAATTAGTGATAATAACATAATTTCTAAACTGCTGCTTTCTGTCTTTTGAGTTTATTTCTTTTTCTTCCTGTGTGAAGCACACAAAGCCATGACTACAAGATCAGATATCAGTTCATATATCACTCCTCTCATTTCCGTCTCTTACAAAACCATTCTTCTCATCACAAAGCAAGCTAATGGAAAGACTAATTTGAGTGGAGTTGGAATAATTTATTCCTACCTACCTTTATAAACACATAAGTAATGAAAATTCAAATATACATGTATGTATGCATTTTAGACATTTTAAGATTTGACTTTGAATTAAGAAAGATGCTATCAAAAGAGAGCTTGTGTATTGCAGGAGGCAGTTTGGTCAATACTCAAACTCTACAGAATGAAAATGAAGACTGAATCCAGCTGTCTAAGTAATCAGTTATCAACAGTTAGAGGTGGGTTTGTTATTTTGCTCAGAGTTTAAGTGCTAGCAATTATAATTCACAAGTGTCACTAGCATCTAAAGTGAAGAAGAGAGCTTTCAATGCTACTATTTAAGCTTAGTTGACAATAAAGAAAAAAGAGAAAAGAAGCTTCGTTTGTAACCTGAAAAACCACACATGCACAAAAGAATACGTTTCTACCATTACTCTTCCACAGTAGCAGTAACCAAAGAATTTACAAGCAAATGATTCAGGAATTTAAGAGCCCATTAAATAGAGGGAAGAATTAGATCTCCAGTGCACTGGCTTCCCTTTCATTTGAAGTGGGTGTTTGTTACATGTTCTATTTAATATGAAGTGACTAAGACCCACTAATGCTTCAGTTCATCCAGGGAGGGTGCCCAACTGACACTCTCATTGTCACCTTAGCAATGAGGCAGGACTGCCAGGCAATTTCCACTTTATAGCTCTAAGATCTCTAAGCTGTACCTCCAAAAGAACTGATAGGTAAATTGCCTCTAACCCAATCCTCTTTCATCACCAAATGCATTTCAAAATATAGTTCAGGCTTTTTTTTTTCATTTAATCAAACAAAAATACTTGCAAAAACACATTAGCATACAATACAGATGCTGACTTATAATGTATACCTGTGACAGCCCAGCCTTTCATGCATATGTTTACATTGTTGCTATCAGATTGAGTCTATAAAGAGGCTGATTTTATATGTGAGTAAAAATCCACGATCACCACCTGGTACAAAGTTAGGTGTATGCTAAACAGCTCAGCCTTTCAAAATTACTCCTCTTGCCATGACAGTTGGAAATTTCCACCATTTAAAACTCGCTGATTCTAGGAACCTCTTTGGAATACCCTTGGATGCTATTATAATTACTTAATAATGAATTCACAATAATTAGTAATTAAACAATATAAAGTCAGTCATTTATAAAAATAATGTCCCATGTAGAACAAAAGTTCTAAAATTTTTGATTTGATTATGTCATTAAACCATAACAGACTATATCTTAGCGGATTACTGCTTTGTTTGAATGTTTGTGACCCCTCCAAATTTATGTGGAAACTTAACCTCCAATGCAACAGTATTAAGAGGTGAGGCCTTTGGAAGGTGATTACACCATGAGGGCTCTGCCCTCTGGATTTGAGCATTATAAAAGGGCTTGAGGGACTGAGTTTGCCCCTTTCATTAAGTGAGGCAGAGGTTGCACAACTGGTTCACAGTCCCTTTTTTCTGGCCCTGGCTGCTGGCATCCCCACTGACCTGGCTTCTGGTGCTGGTGCATCGAGCTGCTGGTTCCATTTTATGGAAAGTGTGGTAGTCTTCGAGCATCCTGTTG
Organism: Hylobates moloch; assembly: GCF_009828535.3. NCBI lineage: Eukaryota > Metazoa > Chordata > Mammalia > Primates > Hylobatidae > Hylobates > Hylobates moloch. Next base: position 80,997,596 of record NW_026652291.1, read on the forward strand.
GTCAGTCTTTCCATAACGTCTTTGTGCCAGGAGAAAAATGGGTTTGTCACAACTCCCAGGTAGTGGTCTATTCCATAGCGTCTGTGTGGGGTCTCAAAGCCTTGGGGGTAGCAAACCAGTCTATAAGCACAGATACTTTCTAAAGCCTGCTCTATACTTTAAGGAAACATAATATCAACTACAACAGGCTCTGCTCCACAGGACACTAGGGTATATCTTTGCCTTCTTCTGACAGGTTATGCACTCTGCCCATTTTCTGCTGCCCTCCTACCAGTTCCTGGGATTGATTATGCCTCTAAGTTCTGCCTTTCAGAGAGCTCCAAACAAGAAACTAGCATGAGGGCCTATATTAAATACCTCCAATTTCAAAAGAGAATTTCTTTGCGACCCTAACTTCAGGATAGGATGAGGCACATAGAACATTCCACTCTCCCTACATGAGGTGGCGGGAAGGCACAAAGCACCTAAAACTATATTCCATAAACTCTTCTGCCCCACAGAAATTTCCCTCTTCCATCCAGCTTGCCTTATATATCCCCTTTTTATTTACTCTGCCATACTTTCGCACACCTGGCAAGGTCTATATGCCACCTAGACATTGCTAATCTACTGCCTTTGTCCTCGGGCATGCTAAGTGGAAAATGATTCTAAAGAAAGAAGAACAAGCTCTTATTTTAATGTCTAAAGTTACTGTCTTGAGTAAATACTTTATGCCTTCCTCATCCTACAGTCTTTCAGTGATCCTGTGAGTGCACTTGTCTCATGTCCCCTCTCAAAGATTGAGACCACACTTGAAATCTGAAACCAAAAACACAAAGAATCTGATACTTAGGTAATAAAGAGCTATGCTAGTCGGGGAGAGCAAACTTCTGATCTAATAGAGCATTCTTGCGAAATGTTTATTGATTACACAGGTGAGAAAGGGTTGAGATCAGCTTGAAGAGCACGTGTTGTATTGATTACACAGGCAGACATTTAATGTGAGCCTGAGAAGTGTGTTCATTGGAGTGAGACCACTACTCATTATTGATCATTATCACGAATTAGACAATTGGACAAGTTTAAAATCAGTTCTAACCCTAACACTAACCATGTCTGTGCAATTGTCAATCTATTTCTAGGAGTCTGAAGACTATTATTCTTTACCCCCAATCCTGTTTTTTATTTTTCTCTCAGCCAAAGCTGCGGGAAAGATCATCACTATTGTCCAGATCTTCGCCACTAATTCTACTGGAAGCTCATTGATTCTCTTGGAAGCTCATTTCCGGAGGCCTAATTTCAACTCTGAGTGCTACTCAGCATAATTTTACCTCTCTTATTTTGGATCATCTGTTAGGAGACTGGTATCTAGAAGCATTTAAGACTGTTGATAATAAACATGATATGACTGAAGAAAACAGGAACAACTAAGGTACTAAAAAAGGCACTGCAGGGGAGGGGCCAAGATGGCCAACTAGAAACAGCTATTGTCAGAGGCTCCCACTGAGAAGAATGAAAATGGCCAGTGAATCCTGCACTGGCAACTGAGGTATCCAGGTTCTCTCATTGGGACTGACTAGGCAGTTGGTGTTACCCATGGAGAGCAAAGAAAAGTAGGGTGGTTCAACAGCCCACCTGAGAGCCACACGGGGCAAGGGGAGCTCCCACCTTCAGGCAAGGAAGAGTGAGTGATGGCGCTATGCTGCTTAGGAAACTACACTTTTGATATGAATCTGTGCAACCTGCAGATCAGGAGATCCCCTTCGTGAGCCCACACCACTGCGTCTTGGGTCCCAAGCACAGAGCTGGGCAGGTTCTCAGCTGGAGACTGCATAAGACTGCTGAGTTCCCAGGGGAGGGACAGCCACTATTATCAGGGCTGCCTGCTGCCTAAGACAACTGAGCTCCTCAGGGAAGGGGAGGCAGCCAACACTGCAGCTCCAGTTTGCCACTTTTCTCCTGCCAGTGCCAGGGAGATTGGATGGTTTGGACCCAGAAGGAATTCCCCACAGCGCAGCACAGCAGCTATGGCAGATTGTGGCCAGACTGCCTCTTTAGGCCAGACCCCGACCCATCCCTCCTCACTGGGCAGGGCCTCTCTGCAAGAATGTCAGCAACTCCAGCTAGGGGTTTAGGGACAGAACTCTGATCTCCCTGGAACTGAGCTGCTGTGGGGAGGGGCAGCCACAGTCTCTGTAGGTCAGCAGACTTAGTCTTTCCCTCTGCTTGCTCTGAGGAATCCAGGCAGTGAGAACAAGTGGGATTCCCCCCAGCACAGCACACCCTGTCTGCCACAGAGTTCCCAGAGGAAAGAGCAGGCAGCCATCTTTGCTGTTCTGCAGCCTCCACGGGTGACACCTCCAGCTGCAGGAGGAACCCAGGCGAATACAGTCTGGAGTGGACCCCCAGAAAACCACAGCAGCCCTTAGGAAGGGGGGCCTGACTGTTAAAAGATAAACAAACAGAAAACAACAACAACAGCATCAACTAAAAATGTCCCCACAAAAACCCTACCCAAAGGTCAGCAGCCTCAAAGATCAAAGCTAGATAAACTCACAAAGATGAGAAAGAATCAATGAAAAAATGATGAAAATTCCAAAAGCCAGAGTGCCTCTTCTCCTCTGAATGATCACAACACCTCTCCTGCAAGGGCACAGAAATGGATGGAGGCTAAGTTGGGTGAATTGACAGAAATAGGCTGCAGAAGCTGGATAATAACAAACTTCACTGAGCTAAAGGAGCACATTCTAACCCAATTCAAAGAAGCGAAGAACCATGATAAATCATTACAGGATCTGTTAACCAGAACAGCCAGTTTAGAGAGGAACACAAATCACCTGATGGAGCAGAAAAGCACAACCCAGGAACTTCACAACGCAACTACAAGTATCAATAACCAAACAGACCAAGCAGAGGAAATAACTTCAGAGTTTGAAGACTATCTTGCTGAAATAAGACAGGCAGACCAGATTAGAGAAAAAGGAATGAAAAGGAATAAACAAAAGCTCCTAGAACTAGGGGATTATGTAAAAAGACTGAACCTATGACTGATTCAGGTACCTGAAAGATATGAGGAGAATGGGACCAAGTCGGAAAACATACTTCAGGATATCATCCAGGAGAATGTCCCCAACCTAGCAAGACAGGCCAACATTCAAATTCAGGGACTCCAGAGAACCCCAGTAAGATACTCCATGAGAAGATCAGCCCCAAGACACACAATCATCACTTTCTCCAAGGACAAAATAAAGGAAAAAATGTGAAGGGCAGCCAGAGAGAAAGAACAGGTCACCTACAAAGGAAAGCCCATCAGACTAACAGTGGACCTCTAGGCAGAAACCCTGCCCGCAAGAAGAGATTGGGGACCAATATTCAACATTGTTAAAAAAAAATAATAATAATTTTTTAGTTTGGCCGGGAGCGGTGGCTCATGCCTATGATCCCAGCACTTTGGGAGGCCGAGGTGGGTGGATCACAAGGTCAGGAGTTTGACACCAGCCTGGCCAATATGGCAAAACTCCATCTCTACTAAAAATACAAAAAAATTAGCTAGGCATGGTGGTGGGTGCCTGTAGTCCCAGCTACTTGGGAGGCTGAGGCAGGAGAATCGCTTGACCCCAGGAGGCAGGGGTTGCAGCGAGCCGAGATCGCGCCACTGCACTCCAGCCCGGGTGAAAAAAAAAAAAAAAACAGAAGAATTTGCAACCCAGAATTTTATATCCAGCCAAACTAAGCTTCATAAGTGAAAGAGAAATAAAATCCTTTTCAGACAACCAAATGCTGAGGGAATTTGTCACCACCAAGCCTGCCTTGCAAGAACTCCTGAAGGAAGCACTAAATATGGAAAGGAAAAATCCTTACCAGCTACTGTAAAAACACACTGAAGTACAAAGACCAATGACACTATGAAGCAACTACATCAAGAAGTCTGCAAACATAACCAGCTAGCATCATGATGACAGGATCAAATTCACATATAATAATATTAACCTTAAATGTAAATTGGCTAGATGCCTCAATTAAAAGACACAGAATGGCAAGCTGGATAGAGTCAAGACCCATTGGTGTGCTATATTCAAGAGACCTATCTCACATGCAAAGACACACATGGACTCAAAATAAAGGAGTGGAGAAAAATTTACCAAGCAAATGGGAAGCAGAAAAAAAGCAGTGTTGCAATCCTAGTTTCTGACAAAACAGACTTTAAATCAACAAGGATCAAAAAAGACAAAAAAGCATTACGTAAAAGTAAAGGGATCATCAATTCAACAAGAAGAGCTAACTATCCTAAATATATACATGCGCTCAACTCGGGAGCACCCAGATTCATAAAACAAGTTCTTAGAGACCTACAAAGAGACTTAGACTCCCACACAATAATAGTGGGAGACTTTAACACCCCACTGTCAATATCAGACCGATCTTTGAGACAGAAAATTAACCAGGATATTCAGGACTTGAACTCAGCTCTGGATCAAGTGAACCTAATAGATAATCTACAAAACTCTGCACCCGAAAACAACAGAATATACATTCTTCTCGGCACCAAATGGCACTTACTCTAAAATCAGTCACATAATTGGAAGTAAAACAGTCCTCAGCAAATGCAAAATAACTGAAGCCATAACAAACAGTATCTCATCAATCATAACAAACACAATGCAATGAAATTAGAACTCAGGATTAAGAAACTCACTTAAAACCACAAAAACTACATAAAAATTGAACAACCTGCTCTTGAATGACTCCTGGATAATTAATGAAATTAAGGCAGAAATCAAGAAGTTCTTCGAAGCCAATAAGAACGAAGAGACAATGTACCAGAATCTCTGGGATGCAGTAAAACAGTGTTAAGAGGGAAATTTATAGCACTAAATGCCCACATCAAAAAGCTAGAAAGACCTCCAGTTGACACCCTAACATCAAAACTAAAAGAACTAGAGAAGAAAGAGCAAACCAACCCCAAAGCTAGCAGAAGACAAGAGATAACCAAGATCGGAGCAGAACTGAAGGAGATAGAGACACAAAAAAATCCTTCAAAAAAACAACGAATCCAGGAGCTGGCTTTTTGAAAAAATTAATAAAATAGACCGCTAGCTAGACTAATAAAAAATAAAAGAGAGAAGAATCAAATAGGCACAATTAAAAAATGATAATGATCCCACAGAAATGTAAACAATCATCAGAGAATACTATAAAAACCGCTATGCAAATAAACTAGAAAATTTAGAAGAAATAGGTAAATTCCTGGACACATACACCCTGCCAAGACTGAGCCAGGAAGAAGTTAAATTCCTGAATAGACCAATAACAAGTTATGAATTTGAAACAGTAATAGATAGCCTTTTCCAACCACAAAATCTAAGGACCAGATGCGTTTACAGCTGAATTCTGCCAGAGTTACAAAGAGAAGCTAATACCATTTCTTCTGAAACTATTCCAAACAATTGAAAAGGAAGGACTCCTCTCTAACTCATTTTATGAGGTCAGCATCATCCTGATATCAAAACCTGGAAGAGATTAAAAAAAAAGAAAGAAAGAAAACCTTCAGGCCAATATCCCTGATAAACATTGATGCAAAAATCCTCAATAAAATACTGGCAAACCAAATCCAGCAGCACATCAAAAAGCTTATCCATGACGATCAAGTTGGCTTCAACCCTGGGATGAAGGCTCGTTCAACGTACACAAATGAATAAATGTAATTCATCATACAAACAGAACTAAAGACAAAAACCACATGATTACCTCAATATACACAGAAAAGGCCCTTGATAAAATTCAACATCTCTTCAGGTTAAAAACTCTCAATAAACTAGGTACTGATGGAACATACTTCAAAATAATAAGAGAGATTTATGACAAATCTGCTGCCAATATCATAATGAATGGGCAAAAGCTGGAAGCATTCCCTTTGAACACTGGCACAAGACAAGGATCCCCTTTCTCACCACTCCTATTCAACATAATGTTAGAAGTTCTGGCCAAGACAATCAGGCAAGAGAAAGAAATAAAGAGTCTTCAAACAGGAAGAGAGGAAGTCAAGCTATCTCTGTTTGCAAACGACAGGATCCTATATCTAGAAAACCCCATAGTCTCAGCTCAAAAGCTTCCTAAGCTGATAAGCAACTTCAGCAAAGTCTCAGGAAAATCACAAAATCAAAGTGCAAAAATCACAAGCATTCCTATACACCAACAATAGACAAGCAGAGAGCCAAACTATGAATGAACTCACATTCACAATTGCTACAAAGAGAATAAAATACCTAGGAATACAGCTAACAAGGGAAGTGAAGGACCTCTTCAAGGAGAACTACAAACCATTGCTTAAGGAAATAAGAGAGGACAAAGACAAATGGAAAATCCTTCCATGCTCATGGACAGGAAGATTCAATAATGTGAAAATGGCCATACTGCCCAAAGTTATTTATAGATAAAATGCTATTCCCATGAAACAACCATTGACATTCTTTACAGAATTAGAAAAAAAAACTACTTTAAAATTCATATGGAACCAAAAAAGAGCCCAAATAGCCAAGACAATCTTAAACAAACAAACAAAAAAAAGCTGGAGACATCATGCTACCCAACTTAAAACTATACTACAAGTCTACAGTAACCAAAACAGCATGGAACTGGTACAAAAACAGACACATAGACCAATGGAACAGAATAGAAATCTCAGAAATAAGACTGCACGTCTACAACCATCTGATCTTTGACAAACCTGACAAAAACAAGCAATGGGGAAAGGATTTCCTATTTAATAAATGGTGCTGGGAAAACTGGCTAGCCATATGCAGAAAATTGAAACTGGACCCCTTTCTCACACCTTATAGAAAAATTAACTCACGATACATTAAAGACTTAAATGTAAAACCCAAAACTAGAAAAAAAAACTAGAAGAAAATCTAGGCAATATCATTCAGGATATAGGCACGGGCAAAGATTTCATGATAAAAACATCAAAAGCAATTGCAACAAAAGCAAAATTTGGCAAATGGAATCTAATTACACTAAAGAGCTTCTGCACAGTAACAAAAACTATCATCAGAGTGAACAGACAACCTACAGAAAGGGAGAAAATTTTTGCAAATTTCTATCTGACAAACGTCTAACATCTAGCGTCTACAAGGAACTTAAATAAATTTACAAGAAAAAAAAACAACCCATCAAAAAGTGGGCAAAGGACATGAACAGACCCTTCCAAAAAGAAGACATGTATGTGGCCAAGAAACACATGGAAAAAAGCTCAACATTGCTGATCATTAGAGAAATCAAAATCAAAATCACAATGAAATACTATCTCATGCCAGTCAGAATGGCGGTTATTAAAAAGTCAATAAACGATAGATGCTGGTGAGGCTGTGGAGAAATAGGAAGAGTCTTTTACACTGTTGGTGGGAATGTAAATTAGTTAAACAAGTGTGGAAGGCAGTGTGGCAATTCCTCGAAGACCAAGAACCAGAAATACCATTTGACCCAGCAATCTCATTACTGGGCATATACCCAAAGGAATATAAATCATTCTATTATAAAGATACACGGATGCGTATCTTCATTGCAGAACTATTCACAATAGCAAAGACATAGAATCAACCCAAATGCCCATCAATGGTAGACTGGATAAAGAAAATGTGGTACATATACACCATGGAATACTATGCAGCCGTAAAAAGGAACAAGATTATGTCCTTTGCAAGGACATGGATGGAGCTGAAAGCCATTATTCTCAGCAAGCTAGCACAGGAACAGAAAACCAAACACCACATGTTCTCATGGTAGCTGTACAATGAGAACACATGGACACAGGGAGGGAAACAACACAAACTGGGGCCTGTTGAAGGTACAGGGGGAGGGAGAGTATCAGGATAAATAGCTAATGCATGTGGGGCTTAATAAGTAGGTGATAGGTTGATAGATGCAGCAAACCATCATGGCACACGTTTACCCATGTAACAAACCTGCACATCCTGCACATGAATCCCAGAACTTAAAAAGGCACTCCAGAACCGTGGCCTAAGATTCTTCAGACTGGATCAATAAAACAAGCCTCAACAAGTCCTTAAATTCTACCTTAGATGGTCATATTGCTTTTTGGTTTTGCTTAGAAATAAATAGATTGTTTCACCTCCACCACCACCCCTGGTATTAATCCAGGTACAAAACAAAGTGTTAGCAATGGTAAAGATTCCCCACTGGTTGACCCAAAGAAAACGTAAAGCTATTCTTTCACTTGTAGTAATTTGGGCTAATTTAAATGTTTATTCTACTACATTATTTACAAATTTGGAGAAAAATTTGTGAGATTATCTGGGTTATTGAAGTCCTAGGAATGAAATTAGTATTCCCCGAATGACTCTTCCACAGTTACTACTCCCAGTAAAGATCTTATCTCTTTAAATATTTTTAGAAAGAGGCTGGGCACAGTGGCTCATGCCTGTAATCCCAGCACTTTGGGAGACCTCACCTGAGGTCAGGAGTTGAGACCAGCCTGGCCAATATGGTGAAACCCCAACTCTACTAAAAATACAAAAAAATTAGGTGGACGTGGTGGCAGGGGCTTGTAATCCCAGCTACTAGGAGGCTGAGGCAGGAGACGGACGTGAACCTGGGAGGCAGAGTTTGCAGTGAGCCGAGATTGCACCACTGCACTCCAGCCTGGGTGACAGAGGGAGACTCCGTCAAAAAAAAAAAAAAAAAGAGGATAATTATAGGTAAAGTTAATGTAACACATCTTTCTATCATTCTTTAAATTGGCTTCACTAGCAATAGCTTAGGAGAGCTGAATTACAGAGTTATGGTAATAATCACCCCTACATTCCTACACATTATTATCATTATAAGAGAATTATAATAAATTACATTAGAAATGTATAAACTTAAACCAGCAAAGAAGAAATAGTATGAAAGAATCTATCAAATAGATGTAACAACAGAAATGTAAACAAACTCTTTGCCAGCTCTACCCTTGGCAATTTATGCTATACTCAGCGACAGAGGGGAAACAATTTAGAATGCGCAAGGGGAAACAAGTTGGAATGTTTCCAATCTTGGGGACCCAAGGTAAGGCAGTATGACTGACAGCCTGAGCCACTACCCACCTAAGCTTTGTTCTTAGCAGCCATGAACTACGTAAAACCAAAAAGTCAACCTTGCTTCCTATGTGAATGGAGCAAATATCATCAACGAATGGAATAAGTCACTGAGTATTTTCAATACATGCTAATGAATGGACTGTAAACCATTTGGTCCTGCCTCAGAAACACAACCCCAGTGTACACTCATATCTGCATAGATCCTGCCCTTCTTCTCCTACTCTTTTCCACCCAAGGCATCATTTAACCAAAAGTAGAAAAACTCTGAAAGTGTGCTTTCAAATCATTCCTGCTTAAGCCATCAACTTTTCTTTAGCCTAATAATGACGTGTTTACAGCCTGTGTTTCGGGGTGACCCATGTCTGTCTGAGAGGACCAGGGGAGGAAAAAGATCTTCAGGTCACAAGTGAAATAATTTGATGGATGATCCCTGGGGTGCATAGATTAATACCTTGCGATGCTTTCCTATCACACATGTGCTGCCACTAAGAATGAAGCCACTGACTTCACTTTCTATTTCCTGATGTTATACTCAATGACCTCTGTTTCAGAAAATGCATTGAAGAGCCAGAGCAGTGCAATGTCATGCAAGCAGCTTATAAGACAGCTATTGGAGCACTTCAATAGAAACATGAGAGGGAAAAAAATGGCACCTAGGAGCAGGACCAAGAGATACAGACTAGAAACTGGGTCTTGCCACAGGATTAGACAAAATGGATTAGTATACTGAGTGAGGAACTGACATTTGGAGGCTCTTCAGATGGAATCCCTTCCAGTTTCCAAAGTACAGCCAAAAATGTGGGCAAGGCTGTCAAAGTTATGCTTTGCAATACTCTTCTAACCTTTGTGGAGCAGATTTAAATGATTTTACTCCATAAAATTGGGTTCTTAGTTTACATGGCAACAGACACAAAAAACTAAGCTGAATCAAGGTGGTGATGCAGAGAAACAAAACTACAACTTTCCAAGGCCCACCAAAGTTCAAAATTGGGGCACAGGTCCTTCTTTCACACAATACCCAATACAGGATTAATTACTCTGCTACAAACTGAATGTGTGTGTCCCTCTAAAATTTGTATGTTGAAAGCTAATCCCTAATATGATGGTATTTGGAAGCAAGGCCTTTGGGAGGTGATTGAGTCATGAGAGCAGAGAACTCATGAATAGGATTAACGCCTTTGTAAAAGAGACCCCAGAGAGCTCCCTTGCCTTTTCTGCCATGTGAGAATACAGTGATAAGACAGGCATCTATAAACCAGCAAGGGTGCCCTCACCAGACACAGAATCATCCAGTGCCTTGATCTTGGATTTCCCAGTCTCCAGAACTGTGAGAAATAAGTGTTTGTTGTTGTTAAACCATCCAATCTATGATATTCTGTTATAGCAACCCAGATGGACTAAGACAGCCAAAATCTAAGGATGACCAAAGGAGACACATTCAAGCTCACATTCAGGGATGGAAAGTAAGAAGGAAAGATGTAAAAGAACAATAGACCCTTTGAAATGGGAGACCAGATCTTCATAGGCATCTACAATCTCTTTAGAAAGAGACAGTAGGCACTCTTCAGCAGACCTTAATCCAGCGCAGCAGTGGCATTTTCACACAGACCCAGCCAAGAGCGCCAGGGAAAAACTGGAACACTAAGCCTGCAATAAGCACTGCCCAGTACGAAGAAGAATACCGTTTAAAATGAGAGGGTCCTGAAGAAGACATTTCTGCCAAATTTCAGGGTTGTCCTCAGGCCCTCAAACAAGTTACATAAAACAGAGAAGCTATATTCTCAGGAAAAACAGCTAATGCATGCTGGGCTTAATACCCACGTGATGGGTCAATAGGTGCAACAAATCACCATTTACCTATGTGACAAACCTGCACATCTTGCACATGTACCCTGGAACTTAAGATAAAAAATAAAATAAAAGAGAGAAGCTATGCTCTTTTTGCCACACACTGACCTGCGAATGGTGTGAAATATACTGCTTTAGCCTGAATTGAATATGATTCCAGTTGTGCCTGAACAGCTCTCAGTAAACCTGCCTCTTGCACAGCACACTACTCTTCCCTTCCCTGGACCCGAAGGTGGTACATGGCCATTATAGACAAGATGCTAAAACCTACAGCAAGCAAAAACAAGGGCATTTTTCTTACCCCTTATAGACTGGAGCTTTGACAAGCTTTCTTTCTTCTTGAGTATACTACAAGGTAGATTTTTGTCTTTCCATAAACAACAACCAAAGAGAAAGAGAGAGAAAGTAAGCACTTTGTTTATAGAAGTCAATTTTTTTTAATTTAGCAAACACTGAGCACCTATTTTTGCCAGGCATTTTAGGAAACATCTTAAAAAATAGCATAAATCTAAAAATCATATGGTACTTCCAGCTAAAGCCTTCCAGAATTTTGTTGTTTTCGAATTGGAAGTGCTAGGGAATGTTAGGAACAGATGGTCTCAAAAGGATATCAGAAAATGGGTGCCCCAGGAATGAGAATGTGATTGCTCTTACCGTCTCTTGCCGAAAACATCACAGTAAATTCCAAACTGGTGCCTCCGCATCCTTTCCATTATTGCCTTTCAAATCCATTCTTCTCATGCTATCAAATCTATCTTTAAAAAAAAAATCAGTCTTAGCATTTCACTTCCTCCTCTTTTCTTCTCTGAATAATCCTACATAAAGTCCAAATTTCTTGTCATTGCATCCCAACCCTTTTCTCATCTGGCTCTGACTCATCTTTTCAGTTTCCTCTCCTCCTCTGCAAAGGCTAACATATCTCCCCTAGTCTACAAACAAGAAGTCTGTAAAATGCTATTAATATTGTTATAACTTCATAATGTCTGTAGCAGCTGAGACAATAATATGGTAGCCTTTTCCCAGAAATAGTCTTGTCAAAACCCCAGTGGAACCAATGGCTGGACACTGATCCAAAATATAGTCCTTAAATTAAGAAGCATTCTCACTGCTATGAGCAGTGGGATTTTTAGGAAAGCTACTTAGAATATTATTTGTGCTGCAGTGAAGGAGATTCAAGCCAGGATTTTAATGAACATCATAAAATCTGCTGAGAATAAGTAGTGACCCAAAATCCTAACCTGCTACTAGTCTGCGTTGTGACAATGCAATGGTTCAAAATGGACCCCAGGGTCTTGTACTGCCATTGTTCTCTCTGAGTGTCCCCCTTAATTACTGGGATAGCCATAAATAAAGCTGGAAATTAGACAGTCTTCCATGGGCTTATAAAAAAGGAGTGAGAGAAAGTTACTTTCCTTTGTAGCCTGCCCACCCTCTGACCTGAGCCCCTCATGCTTCTGTCCCAGACTTTCACACTGTGCACTATGCATAATAGTTAATGTTCGCTCTTAAAGTACCCTCTTCTCCACCCAATATGATTCACATTCTCTCAATGTCCCACTCCCATCTAGAAGTTGATTGGACATTAGTCCCAAATGCTCCCCATAATAGGATTATACATCCATGCCCTTTGCTATGTCACTTGCTAGTGCCCTCCCACTGTGGGTGAAAAATGCTTTCCTGCCCCTTTGATATTGGCCATGTTTTGGCCAATGAATGTCAGCGGATGAGAAATGAGCAGATATCTTAAATGGGCTTTTGTAGTTTGACTTGTGCTTTTGTGCTGCTGTGATTTGCCGTGAGAAAAATAACACCCCTAGGTAGCTGCTGGTCCAAGGAAATATGAGAAAATGGAGGATAGCAGACATAAACACAACTAATCCCAGCCAAGCACACCAGAGCCACAGCCTACCCATAGTTCCATGACCAAAAATATATAAACGCTTGGCTTTGGAAGACACTGAGTTTTCAAGATGGCTTATTACACAGAATTATTATACAATAACTGAATTGAACAATTAATAAATTAATTTGTAAGAAGAAAATAATAAATACTACCCTCTATATGCCAGGTTTGGGGGCATTTTTTATTCTTTCTCATGCCTGCTCACCTGATACATGCCATTTTTTTATCTGTGAAATGAAAATAAGAACAACCTAACTCAAATAATTGTAGCAAGGAATAAGTAAGTTAATAATTGCAAAGCTCTTAGGAGTTGGCACACAGAAAAACACAATATAGTTATTTTGAGATTATGGTCATTATTTTGTAAAGACTTTATTTTTGGAGTAGTTTTAGTTCACAGCAAAGTTGAGAGGAAGCTGGAGAGATACCCAATATACACTCTGCCTCAAACACTTCCTATTCTATTATCAATATCCCCCACCAGAGGGACATTAGTTGCAGTTGATGAACCTACCTTGACACATTATTATTGCCCAGAGTCCATAGTTTGCATTAGGGTTCACACTTACAGTCTACAGGTTTGGAACAAATACAGAATGTATCCACCATTAGAGTATTATATAGAGTATTTTGTATGTTCTAAAATTGCTCTGATCCACCTATGTGTCTCTCCTTCCCCCAACCCCTGGTAACCACTGATCTTACTGGCTCCATAGCTTTTTATTTTCGAGAATGTCATGTAGCTGAGATTACAGTACGTAGCCTTCTCAGACTGGTTTCTTTCATTTAATAATATGTGTTTCTTTTCCTCTATGTCTTTCCATAACTTGATAGCTCACCTATTTTTAGTGCAGAATAAAATTCTATTGTCTGGAGGTACCTCGGTTTATTTGTTCACCTACTGAAAAAGATCTTGATTACATCCAAGTTTTGGCAATTATTAATAAAGTTGCTATAAACATTCATGTGCAGGATTTTGTGTGAACATAAGTTTTCAGCTCCTTTGCATAAATACCAAGGAGTATGATTGCTGGATCATATGGTAAGAGTATGTTTAGTTTCATAGGAAACTGCCCAACCGTCTCCAAACTGGCTGTACCATCTTGCATTCTCACCAGCAGTGAAGTTTCTGTTGCTCCACGTTCCCACCAGCATTTGCTGTTGTCAGTGTTCTGGATTGTAGTCACTCTAACAGGTATGTAGTGATAACTCATTGCTGTTTTAATTTGCATTTCCCTAATGATATATGACATGGAGCATGTTTTTATATGCATATTTTCCATCTATAAATCTTCCTTGATGAGGTGTCTGTTAAGGCCTTTGACCCATTTTCTAATCATATTTGTTTTCTTATTATTGAGTTTTAAGATTTATTTGTATATTTTGGATAACAGTCCTTGATAATTTTTTGCAAATATTTTCTCCCAGTCTGTGGCTTGTCTCTTCATTCTCTTGACAGTAGCTTTCACAGAGTAGAAGTTTTTTATTTTAATGAAGTCTAGTTTGTCTATTCTTCTTTTATGGATAATACGTTTGGTGTCATATCTAAAAAGTCATTGCCAAACCCAAGTTCACTTAAATTTTTTCCTACGCTAACTTCTAGTTTTATAGTTTTATGCTTTACATTTAGATTTGTGATCTGTCTTGATTAATTTTTGAAGGGTATAAGATTTGTCTATATTAATTTTTTGCATGTGGATGTCCAGTGATCATTATTTAACCTATTGTCTTTCCAAGTTTATTTGTATTTTCAGATGTTTTCCCTAAATAGTATGATTGAATTTACAAGTACAGCTTCTAGTTGAGACCTCTTATGTATTCTCTGTCCAATAATAAATTGCTATGCAGTGGTGCCTGTTTGAGAAGTCTCAAAAAGTAGAAAAATTTAGGGATGAATAACTGAAAGGAGAGGAAACACAAGAGGATTTACACTGAGAATTCAGAAGAAAGTAAGTTGATTGGCCAATATCTTATAACTGGTAGGCTCCTTTCTAACCTCCCTTGACTTACACAACCAAAGCAAGCCTTAATATGTTCTTCCTGGCATTAATCATTTGCCTCCAACAAGCCTCTGACTCACAACTCTTCAAAGCTGACCTTTGAAAGAAGCATTACTATCTCCTAGGAAGACAGAGGGACTCAGTCAGAATTATCACTGATTCCTCCAGCTCATTTCCTAAAGGAATCTATTTCTTTGACTAAATGCTGACTAAATATGACTGTCAAAAACAAAATGATTCCGAAAGGAATTTGCCCTTTTCTTACTCTAAATACTTTAAGTGACTGGACCCAAACCACTTCATGCTCAGTTAAACGGCAGTTTTATTTGCAGTGTTTTAAAATAGGACAGCACTTTCACCCAAATAAATAAATTTCTAATGGTGAACTTGGAAGCACTGTGGCAAGTAAATAATGGAGAGACATCTGAGGGGGAAAGGAAGTTTATAAGTCCCTGAAAACCACACCAAACATCTATCCTCTTATTTCATCTGCTCACGAAAACAGTCAAGGTGACAACATCAGAACAAAGTAGAAAGAGATTTAAAGTGGTTTCTGAAGAACCTGAAAAGTTGTCATTTTTCTCTTAGTAAAAGTAACAGGTCAATGTGAATAGTTTTCATCACTCCTTGGGCCTCAAGTTTCAGAGTTCTAACCTCATGTATGTCTACTCTGAAGGAATCTAATGTTTTCTGTAAGAAAATGGAAGGACATTTTAAGTCACCTATTATGTCCTCTGCTGGGAGATTTACAATGCTATAAAGTAGGCACAGGGCCAGCTTCATGGGCAGGTGACAAGTGCAATCACATAAAGCCCTGCACTCAAAAGGATTCTGAACTTGGTTAAAAGTTCTGCTGTTAAGAATCTTGAATTTGAGTGTGTGTTTTATAAGTGAATTCCCATAAGACAATAGAGCATGCATATCGCCGAGTATTTGCTATATACTCTGCACATGCCAGACGTAACTTGCCAGCTCATTTGCATATAGTCTTCATAGCTTCCATAACATGCTTCTTTCACTTTGAGTCTTACTAAAATACAATGCATAGTGGATCCACCACAATTCTGTGTTCATGTTCCATACTTCACATCTAAAACTGAGTAAGTGATGTCACTGACAGATGGAGAGTTTGTGCTTTTCCTTTGAACAAAAACTTGCTTGGAATGCAGAAAAGGGTAATGGTGTTCTAAGAAACACAAATGACCAAGGAACCCTATTACATCCTTTTTTATTCGTGTCACTTCCCAGTACCAATACCACTGAAAATGATGACTTAGAAAAAAAGAGAAAAATAAAGCAACCCACAGTTCCTTTTCATTTCAATCTTTCCTTACACATCAGTAAGCTGAAGTAGAGAGTATTGGTAGAATATGTGCTTATAAAAAGTGAAATAAAAGTGAGTTTTATGCCATTTTTTCCTACTGTTCTGTTAAGAATGAAATATATCTGCAGGTATGACTTATAAAATGTTGTTGATTCCATATGAGTTAAATGCCATTATATTTGCATTTATGATTATATATTATAAATATATATTGGTACTATACAATATAGAGAATGGTGAAATTCATGCCAATTATTTGACATTTTAATATTTCTGTATACTTAACAATTATACCATGTGGAACTTACGTCCATTAAACCTCTGTCTTTTGTAAATTGCCAAATCTCAGGTATGTCTATCAGCAGTGTGAAAATGGACTCGTACAAGTCACTAGCCACAGAAAGCATCTCTTCCTTGTGTCTCTCTTAAAAGTGGGGCCTCTAGATACTCTTGTTACAATTTGATGAAGTCAGTGATTACCAGGGAGTCTGCAGAAGTTTGAAATATCCTGAGAGCTTATAGTTACAGAATTTTGTGTCAGTAGAAATGTTCCTCTTTAAAGTTGAAATTAACATAAACATGTAGAATCAATTATTTGTGAGGTTATTACCATAAGTTTTGGCAAATAGGTGACATACAAGGATTTGACCTAATATCTCACAGGGAAGAATTTGTAAATTAAATTGCACTCTGATTAACTGCAACATTTGGCTTGAGATAAAACTTTAATGACTGAAACTTTTGTCGATACCACAAATATTGCAACAGAGGATTTGAATGGCAAAGAATTTTTCAGTCTATGTAGCATGGCCTAAGAAGAACGTGCTCTTATTCTAGTGACTAGTTCTTTTGGCAGAAATATTCCTAGAAAGGAGAAAGAATTTTAAATTAAGCTCCCATTGATTTGTGGACATATTCTGTAAGAATATCCAGTGATCGCACTCCTATTTCCCAGAACCCCATTGGGGCAGATGTTACTGAACCTGTGAATCAGACGCCAGGAGTGAGGGGCTGGAGAGGAATCTAACTGGAGCCTCAGTCTGACATCCCATGCCTGGGTGGGGGTGGGCGTTAGCGGTGGGAACTGACGCTGCCCAGGACCCCCTTCCTAGGATGCCTCGGCTTCAGTCACCCCTCTTTAACTTTCTACCAGGACCCCCTTCCCCCCTCACCTTGCTATTTATTGCTGTGATTTATTGACCTCAAAAATGCTGCATAACAGACCTCACTGGGGCAGGGAGGATCCCCAGGGCTCCCACCCTTCACTTGGCGGGCCCCGTGGGGCCAGGTGCTGAGGGGAGCCTCTCTACCCCACCCATCACTAGTTTCCCTCTGCCCTGCCCCACCCCGGGAGGAGCCCAGGTTGGGCACTGGCTCATTTCTAGCAAATACCTCGAAGGGGAGTGGGGAGAGATGGGGTTATAGCTGTTTTGTTTAATTGGAACTGGAAGAGGGATCATGTTTTGTTTTATGCCCTTCCCAGAAGAGGGGAGGGACACCGAGATCACACTCCTGTACTGGCCACTGCCGCTGTCACTCGTCACATTGAGTTCATGTCCCTTGAGAGTTTGTATAAATTCAGGTCAGAGCTGCAGCTACACAGCTGCCCAGTGTCACAGAAAAGCAATTCACCACCGACTGATCTCTCCATTCAGAAGTGTGCAGTCTTAACGTACAGCAATGAGAAACTGTTATTTTATGATCTTTCATTAAAAGCTTGATTAAAAAAATATCCAGTGATATGCCATCTAATTCTACTCTCATGAAACTATGGTTGGATTTTAACTTAGTCTCTTGAAAGTCTTAATATTCTGAGCAATGGCAGGTCTACTTCTCATTGTAAATTAATAAATTGACTTTTTTGGTTAAGAGCAATGCTGTTGTGAGTTTGACATCTAGTGGGAATGACTGAACTCCTAGACACTCATCACTTCTGGGTGACTTGATAAAATTGAGTTTATTAACTTGGAAAGCAAAGGATATATGCCTTCCAATCTCAACAAGATATAAATGTCTTATGTCAGGACATCTACCTATGAGGTTGAGGAGGTCATTGCATTAGTTATCTATTGCTGTGTAATAAATGACTCCAAAACTTTGCCAGTTTAAACAATAAACATTTATTATCTTACAGTTTCTGTGGGTCAGAAATTCCAAAGCAGTTTGGCTAGGTGATTCTATCTTTGGGTCTCTCATGAGGTTGCAATCAAAATGTAAGCCAGGGCTACAGTCATTGAAAAGCCTGATGGAGGCTGCAGGATTTGCTTCCAAAGTAGCTTGCTCATGTGCTGGCAAGTTGGTCTTGACAATACATGATGAGCCTTAATTCCTTCTCACGTGGGACTTTCAACAATAACCTCGTGACGTGGAAAATGACATCCCCCATAGCTAGTAATCTGAGACAGAACAAGGCAGAAATGGCACTATCTTTTATTTCTGCAGTATTCTTTTTATCACACAAGCTAGCCATGATTCAACGTGGAAGACTACCTAAGGTCATGGAAATGAGAAGGACCAGGAGACAATGATTATGGGGGTAATCTTGGAAGGCTGGTTATCACAATCAGTTTTTTGCATAACTATACTTATTATATTCTACGTATTTAATAGGTATGTTTTACTCCAAATTGGAATAATCATTTCTCGGGCTCCATCTTCTAAATAAGAACATCGTTTGTTTTTAGGGTCTTCTTATACAGTGGCTTACAATTTTTTTCCCCTGTGGGAATTTCTTTTCTGGCTCTTGCGCTATTGAGACCAGATAAACAAGTTTTTGGTATAAGGAGAATCATAATTTCTCTCATATTTAAAAACATTTTGTGATGATATAGTACATTTAAGTTTCTTCTAAAAGTCCCTGGTTGTGTGTCTTTACATCTTCCATTTGTCATTTTATTCTTTCTTTGTAGCAGTGAGAGTCCATGGATTTAAAAAATCAAAAGGAATACTTTTAAGACTTCGTGTAGTGTAATTTTTAAACCTATAAATACAGTTTATGTTTATGCATGTCTTCTCAACTTGTTTGAATAAGAATATTTATGTAGTGTTATTCCTATGCTCTCAGGAATGTATTACAGAAATTATTATCACTGAAAATTTCATTGTTTTTCTGACAGTAACATCTTTTCTGCATCATTCTTAGAGGAAATTTTCTTGACAGCAGTATTTGTGTTCTATGTCTGGAAATATCTATAAAATATATTCAATTCTCTGAAAATCTTAAAGGAAGAGTTGCTGTGATAAGATTTTTGACACAAATGTTTCACATTTCTAGCTTTGACAGTAACCCCATAATTCTTGCGGAGGAAACAAATAAGAGCACACATGTATATTAAAAAGTACACGAGATATACACATCTCTCTCTCTATATATATAGATGTGTGTGTGTGTGTGTATGTATTTGTATATATGGTTGATGACTTCCCTTTCTGGAAGGCAAAAGGCACGAACTATTCTGGCTTTAGAAAAACATTTCCCCCTGCTGGTGTGGAGTTACAATTCAAGATGAGATTTGGGTGGGGACACAGCCAAACCATATCATGACTTCTTCTGAAGCTGTGTCCACATTGGTGAAGCCTGCAAACATAGTAGTTTCCAGAGGTCTTTAAATTAATCAAAATAGAGCTATAACAGTTATAAGACACACTGAAATACATCCCTAAGTTTTCAGAGAGAGCATTGATAGATACACTTCCTACCACGTTTCTTCACTTTACTTCAGAAACAGCCTGCAGATCTGTCCCAATCATTCCAGTATGTTTCTGTGTTGAAAGTGCTGCTGGAACAAAGCCGTCAATTTTTCTATCCCTCTGGATGCTTCTCTTCCATATAAATGTAAAATCACACTTGGGTATTCCCCAACAGGAAAGTTTCTATGCCTTTGCTTTTTTCTTTTTTCCTACTCCTACTCCTCCTCCCCCAATCAAATTCTTATCTCAGCTGCTTTATCCTCAAGAGAGCTAATTCATTTACTGTCTGATAATCTGTTTAATGTGTTAACCTGTCTAGACATATTTCAGGATTAAGGAGCCTCTAATAAGGTGATGAGTTTTAAACTTCAATATATACAAGGATCATTAAGAGCTTATTTAAAGGCTGGGAATGGTGACTCATACCTGTAATCCCAGCACTTTGGGAGATCATTTGAGATCATTTGAGGTCAGGAGTTTGAGACCAGCCTGGCCAAAATGGTGAAACCCCATCTCTACTACGAATACAAAAATTAGCTGGGTGTGGTGCTGCATGCCTGTAATCCCTGCTACTCAGGAGGCTGAGACAGGAGAATCACTTGAACCCAGGGGACAGAGGTTACACTGAGCTGAGATGGTACCACTGCACTCCAGCCTGGGCAACAGAGTGAGATTCCAACTCAAAAATAAGAGAGAGAGAGAGAGAGAGCTTATTTAAAATGCTATTCCCTGGTCTCACTCCTATACATCTTTAATCCATAAATCTAAAGTAGGACCCAGAAACCTGCATTTATAACAATCCCCCAACCCCATTCCCCATGTTACTTATAGAAACGATCCAAAAACCCCTTGTTAAGGAAATGCTATAAAGGAAGACAATTTAAAACTAAGGGAGTCTAGGTTATCAGAAATACTGGTGACTATAGTTCCCTACTTCTATCTTCAACCTGTTTCTTACAACTAAACTTGCAATTACAGGTTTTCATTTGCTAAAGAGCTGCATAATCCTGTTGTTCACGCTGCAAATCCAGACACACAAAAGTCCACCTTTTCAACAGGCATATAAATTGCATCTTGGTTCAGACGGCTTTCATTTGAAGGTCAGATTTTTGTTCTCAAGTCCCAAGACTTATTCTAGTGGCATAATTGATCTATAAGCCATGATTCCTGACGTGAGGCTTTTTCCCACTCCGTCCTTTCAGTATTGCCTTCCCACCAGGATTTCCAAGCTCAATACGCTATCCTCTGAGGTCACAGACCTCACTCACTGACCCATTCTGCTGACTGAGTGCCTTGATGATGACTCTCCTCAGTCACTGCTTTTCCTGAGGTGGTTAAGGGACCACTTATATCTTAAAATCTGAGTATTTGGGGATGGAACCCAGAAACACATATGTTTAATAAGTTCCCCAGGTATACTTAATATAAGAATCATTGGTATTGAGAAGTTTCTCAAAATTGCCTAATGATATAAGTCACCTGGACACTGGGTGGAAAATATAGTTTCCCAGACGTCATTTTCTGGCTAATATGAATGAGGAGGGATGGGCTCTATTTTGGACAGGTGCTCCAAGTATTTCTAATAACTGGGCAGTTTGGGAAACTCTGGCATAAAGTATCAATATAAGGCTTTAACGTAAAGATATCTTCCTAAGTTCAGTTTTATACTAGTTTGAACATTAAAGCTAGGAGAATGAAGATAGCCAGTATTAGAGAAGTAATCCTCAGAAGATAACGAGTAGCTTATCAAGAAGTCTTGCACTTACATTTTATCTTTCACATGCAAATATCTTAAGTGGTAATGAACGAATTTTTTAACATGGATCCTTATAAAAAGAGTGAGTTGTTTCAGTGCCCTTTTAAAAGATGAATCATTCCATTCTTTAAATCATGTTTCAAACTTAGCCTTGCAAATAGCATTTGAATGGGAAAACTTAGGGTACATACACAATAAATATAAAAATAGGCTATTCACATGTGAAACCCTATTCTCGGCCAGGCACGGTGGCTAACACCTGTAATCCCAGCACTATGAGAGGCCAAGGCAGGTGGATCACCTGAGCTCAGGAGTTTGAGACCAGCCTGGCCAACATGGTGAAACCCCGTCTCTACTGAAAATACAAAAATTAGCTGGGCGTGGTGGCAGATGCCTAAAATCCCAGGTACTTGGGAGGCTAAGGCAGGAGAATCGCTTGAACCCAGGAGGCGGAGGTTGCAGTGAGCCGAGATCATGCTATTGCACTCCAGCCTGGGCAACAGGAGCAAAAGTTGTCTCAAAAAAAAAAAAAGAAAGAAAAAGAAAAAGGAAAAAAAGAAACACTACTCTAGATATATAACTACTACTGGAGTTTACCCCTGAGTTAAACACTGGTGGCACAGATTTTGCTCATAATTCCAATTCCAATAAACCTGTCCTAAATCTCAGAATATCTTTGGAACTTATTTTTAGTAGTACAAATTATTGATCCCTAAAATAAACTCAGAGGATGGGAGGAAGGGTCCAAATTTTGGATTAATAAAACCAGTTACCTGGTGTATCTCCTCTTATAAACTGTTTAACAATAACAAGATTACAAGAAGTTCTAACATCATGGATTGCAGCCATCCCATTAGAAAATGCTTAAAATATTGAGGAATCTAGAAGAAGACAAGTAGACAGTTTTATCTCCAGGATTGAAAAGAGACAGCAAGAATGTGTGGCAAGGACCTAAAACATCCTCTTTGGGGCATGAAACCAGGCTGCCTGACTAAACTCTCAGTGCATGTAAAGCATTTAGAAGAGTGCCTCGCATGTAGGACAACCTATGAGAATGCTGGCTTTTCTGTAATAGTGGGGGTTTCCATGTGGCCATCCAAGAAATGGTAATGATGGTTAATTTTAATACGTCAACTTGACTGGGCTAAGGGATGCCCAGGTAGCTGGCAAAACAATATTTCTGGGTATGTCTGTGAGGCTGTTTCCAGAAGAGATTAGCATTTGAATCAGTAGATGGAGTAAAGATCCCCCCTCAAAAATGTGGGTGGGCATCATCCAATCCACTGAGGGCCTAAATAGAACAAAAAGGCAGAGGAAGGGCAAATTCTGTCTCTCCCTCTCTCTCTCTCTCTCTCTCTCTCTCTCTCTCCTCTTGACCAGGAACATCCATCTTTTCTTGCCCTCAAGCAAAAGATCTCCTGGTTCTCAGGCCTTTGGACTCCATATCTTACACCAGTACAGCCTCCCATTCCCTCCATCTCTTGCCTCCCACCCCCATTCTCAGGCCTTCAGACTCTAACTGGGAATTTTCAGACAGCATATCATGGGACTACTTGGCCTTCATAATTTCCTGAGCATCAGCCAATCCCGTAATAAAAAATAAAATTCAAGCTGGGCGCAGTGGTTCACGCCTGTAATCCCAGCACTTTCGGGGGCCGAGGTGGGCAGATCACCTGAGGTCAGGAGTTTAAGACCAGCCTGGCCAACATGGTAAAACCCCATCTCTACTAAAAGTACAAAAAATTAGCCGGGTATGGTGGCAGGCACCTGTAGTCCCAGCTACTCGGGAGGCTGAGGCAGGAGAATCACTTGAACCTGGGAGGTGAAGGTTGAAGTGAGCTGAGATAGCGCCACTGCACTCCAGCCTGGACAACAGAACATGACTCTGTTTCAATTAATTAATTAATTAATTAATTAAATGTAATAAAATTTTAAAGTTCTCCAAAGAAACAGAACCAATAGGATATATATATCCTGTATAACCAATATGTATATCCTGTATAACCAATATATATCCTATTGGTTCTGTTTCTTTGGAGAACCCTGACTAATACAATGGCCTGAGAGAGAGCTAGGCCTAGTTCTATTAACATATAAACAAAGAATGGGGAAAATTGCAATGTGGATGACAGTGAAACTAATAGCTAAATTTCAGTACCAAGTGCTAGGTATTTTGCTGGACAATTCATATAATCTCATCTAATCCTCACATCCTCATAATAGCCCTATAAAGTGGGCCTGTTATAATTCCTATTTAACTGTGAGGTTTTTATTATCCTCCTCTTTCCCATCTCCACACCCCAGACAATGTTGTTTCTTACCTCCCTGCCAGCACTCACCCTCTCTCTCCTCCTCTTCTATTCACCATGTCTACTCTTTGCCTCACCACTTGCCCACAGATCCCCCATGCCCTCCCAAGTTGGGTTAGAAATGCTTCCTGTTTCCCTATAATATCCTGTTCATATTGCTATGAACAGGATACATATAATCTTATATATCATATGATCATATATACAAAATGCTATCAAATTTTCTTTTAGGTATT
The DNA here is from genome assembly GCF_009828535.3 of Hylobates moloch. Lineage (NCBI taxonomy): Eukaryota > Metazoa > Chordata > Mammalia > Primates > Hylobatidae > Hylobates > Hylobates moloch. The sequence goes on from NW_026652291.1 coordinate 81,021,739, forward strand.
TCCCCATTACACTGTGAGATCTCGAGAGCCAGGGCTACTTCTTAACAGTTACAGTCTAGCCTCTTACTTAGTAATTGGCACGTAATACATGTCCAACAAAGGAAGAAAATATAAAACGGATTAGGCAAAGGAAATCATTAGAAAAGTACATAAAACATACAAAAATTTATTACATGGGACTATCCAGATCACAAGTTGGAACTAATTTAAATGTTCAGCAATAGCGATTGGTTAAATGCATTTTATTTTATCCATAATTTCTATTCCATATTTTTCAAGATATTTAAAGTCATGGAAGACTGCCACTTTAAACAAGCAGGACACAAAATTGTATCGATAATATTATTGCAATTGTGTTTTAAAAATAGCCATATGAACACAAAATATAAGTAAAAATACTAAAATACCAATAGTAGTTGCATATGGATGGGAATTTGTGAGCAATTTTTATTTTCTTCTAGAACTCTTCTATTTTTAAAATTTTCTATTAAAAACCAAATTATAAGTATTTTTATACAGTACACATCCATTTTAGAAAACTTACATAAACAAGTATAAAATTTTAAATTACATGGAATTCTGTGATCAATAAATAGTGATTGATTGATTGATCAATAGATAGATAAATGTATATAAGATTTTATTTAAAGGGATAAACATGGTAGCATATAATCAGGGAAGAGCTTTTTTTTTTTTTTTTCCATGCCACCTTCTTCAAACTGGTTCTGGTAGCTCTCTTTTCACCTCCTTTGGTATGCCCTGAGTGTATCCCATGTTCTGCCAGTCACTTTTTGGCTATAAGAACATTTTATCCTTTCCCCTATCTCAGAACTTATGCAAGGATTAAAGTCCTGTGACAGTGTGGAACTGGAGGGAGGAGAATGTGGCTCTTCTTTCATGTGCCTTGTTCCAACTCCTCCTACTTTTTCTGGCTCTGACAAGGGGATTGGATCCAACAAGCAGGAGGGATAAGAAGAAATGGCCTTTTTACTTAGTTGATGCCCTTGTATCAAGCACCCAGTGTCATGGGAGACGATCAAATACCAGTTCTCTCTTGGGGTGAAGAGCATTATTTTCAGCCTGTTTTGGAAACACTTCCCCTCCTCTATGGGCAACTCCACCTGTACCCTGATACTAAAAATACTTTCTAGGATACAAGCACTCCCCACTAGTATCTGCCACCTGACAGTTCCCCCACAACCTCTTTTTGCTGTAGGCCCTCCCTAGGGCAAGTAGCCCTCTTGGGTAAGATATTTTCAAGACCCTTAACACCCTCCTCAGTGCCTATGTGGCTCATGGAATTTACAAATCTTTTCTCCCACCCATCCTGACTGCTGCCCTCTCACAAACAGCCTCCCAAAGCCAAGATTTTCCAAGCAAGAGGCAGTCAAAAGTTTTGATCTTCCTTACATTTGACCCGAAGGTCTGGGCACAGGTATCCAATACTGTTGTAAAATTCTCATGCGCCGCACCTATGCACCTATGCATCCCCTGTAATGAATGTCCAGGCTTGACATAAGCAGCTGATGATGGTAGATACTGGGCTACTTTGGCCTACTATATCATAGCAAGTCCTCTGGGATGTGCTTACACCTCTTTTGAAAATTAGTGTGTACTTATTGTCCATTGTCCTCAGCTTTGATGACTTAGTCAGAATTCCAAGACAACAGAAAAAGTCTTATTTAACATCTGTTGTGTAACATATTATACTTTTACAAAAATGGGACTATATATATATATTAATAAGCATTATGTCTCAAAATGTACTGCTGGTCTATTATGCCCCTGGTATTGAGAGAAATTTAAAAAAATGATAAAAATCCTTATCTTTTAAAAAGCCTACAATCCAGCGGGAAGATAAGACATGTGAACAAATAACTGTAATAAAAATGCCATAAATGTGAAAAAAAAAAAAAAAGCATTTTCAATGATAAAGAAAGGGAAGGTTGGGCCAGGCACGGTGGCTCACGCCTGTAATCCTAGCACTTTGGGAGGCCAAGGCCAGTGGATCACCTGACATCAGGAGTTTGAGACCAGCTGACCTACAAGGTAAAACCCCGCCTCCACTAAAAATACAAAAATTAGCCGGGCGTGGTGGCAGGCGCCTGTAGTCCCAGCTACTCTGGAGGCTGAGATAGGAGAATTGCTTGAACCCGGGAGGTGGAGATTGCAGTGAGCTGAGATTACGCCACTGCACTCCAGCCTGGGTGATGGGGCAAGATTTGAGATTCCATTTCAAAAAAGAAAAAAACAAAGGGAAGGTTACTTCCACTGTGGAGTGATTATTTATTAGGAAGAGTTAAATTTTCAGCCAAATTCTGAAAAATTGGTAAGATCTCAATAGTATAAAATGGAGGTGGGGGCCATAATCAAGTGGGCTTCATCCCTGGGATGCAAGGCTGGTTCAACATACGCAAATCAATAAATGTAATCCAGCATATAAACAGAACCAAAGACAAAAACCACATGATTATCTCAATAGATGCAGAAAAGGCCTTTGACAAAATTCAACAACACTTCATGCTAAAAACTCTCAATAAATTAGGTATTGACGGGACGTATCTCAAAATAATAAGAGCTATCTACGACAAACCCACAGACAATATCATACTGAATGGGCAAAAACTGGAAGCATTCCCTCTGAAAACTGGCACAAGACAGGGACGCCCTCTCTCACCACTCCTATTCAACATAGTGCTGGAAGTTCTAGCCAGAGCAATCAGGCAGGAGAAGGAAATAAAGGGTATTCAATTAGGAAAAGAGGAAGTCAAATTGTCCCTGTTTGCAGATGACATGATTGTATATCTAGAAAACCCCATTGTCTCAGCCCAAAATCTCCTTAAGCTGATTAGCAACTTCAGCAAAGTCTCAGGATACAAAATCAATGTACAAAAATCACAAGCATTCTTGTACACCAATCACAGACAAACAGAGAGCCAAATCATGAGTGAACTCCCATTCACAATTGCTTCAAAGAGAATAAAATACCTAGGAATCCAACTTACAAGGGATGTGAAGGACCTCTTCAAGGAGAACTACAAACCACTGCTCAATGAAATCAAAGAGGATACAAACAAATGGAAGAACATTCCATGCTCATGGGTTGGAAGAATCAATATCGTGAAAATGGCCATACTGCCCAAGGTAATTTATAGATTCAATGCCATCCCCATCAAGCTACCAATGACTTTCTTCACAGAATTGGAAAAAGCTACTTTAAAGTTCATATGGAAGCATAAAAGAGCCCACATCGCCAAGTCAATCCTAAGCCAAAAGAACAAAGCTGGAGGCATCACGCTACCTGACTTCAAACTATACTACAAGGCAACAGTAACCAAAACAGCATGGTACTGGTACCACAACAGAGACATAGATCAATGGAACAGAACAGAGCCCTCAGAAATGATGCCGCATATCTACAACTATCTGATCTTTGACAAACCTGACAAAAAGAAGCAATGGGGAAAGGATTCCCTATTTAATAAATGGTGCTGGGAAAACTGGCTAGCCATATGTAGAAAGCTGAAACTGGATCCCTTCCTTACACCTTATACAAAAATTAATTCAAGATGGATTAAAGACTTAAATGTTAGACCTAAAACCATTAAAATCCTACAAGAAAGCCTAGGCAATACCATTCAGGACATAGGCGTGGGCAAGGACTTCATGTCTAAAACACCAAAAGCAATGGCAACAAAAGCCAAAATTGACAAATGGGATCTCATTAAACTAAAGAGCTTCTGCACAGCAAAAGAAACTACCGTCAGAGTGAACAGGCAACCGACAGAATGGGAGAAAATTTTTGCAACCTACTCATCTGACAAAGGGCTAATATCCAGAATCTACAATGAACTCAAACAAATTTACAAGAAAAAAACAAACAACCCCATCAAAATGTGGGCAGAGAACATGAACAGACACTTCTCAAAAGAAGACATTTATGCAGCCAAAAAACACATGAAGAAATGCTCATCATCACTGGCCATCAGAGAAATGCAAATCAAAACCACAGTGAGATACCATCTCACACCAGTTAGAATGGCCATCATTAAAAAATCAGGAAACAACAGGTGCTGCAGAGGATGTGGAGAAATAGGAACACTTTCACACTGTTGGTGGGACTGTAAACTAGTTCAACCATTGTGGAAGTCAGTGTGGCGATTCCTCAGGGCTCTAGAACTAGAAATACCATTTGACCCAGCCATCCCATTACTGGGTATATACCCAAAGGACTATAAATCATGCTGCTATAAAGACACATCACACATATGTTTATTGCAGCACTATTCACAATAGCAAAGACTTGGAACCAACCCAAATGTCCAACAACGATAGACTGGATTAAGAAAATGTGGCACATATACACCATGGAATACTATGCAGCCATAAAAAATGATGAGTTCATGTCCTTTGTAGGGACATGGATGAAATTGGAAAACATCATTCTCAGTAAACTATCGCAAGGACAAAAAACCAAACACCGCATGTTCTCACTCACAGGTGGGAATTGAACAATGAGAACTCATGGACACAGGAAGGGGAACATCACGCTCCGGGGACTGTTGTGGGGTGGGGGGAGGGGGAGGGACAGCATTAGGAGATATACCTAATGCTAAATGACAAGTTAATGGGTGCAGGAAATCAACATGGCACATGGATACATATGTAACAAACCTGCACATTGTGCACATGTACCCTAAAACCTAAAGTATAAATAAAAAAAAAAAAAATGGAGGTGGGGGAATACATATACCAGAGACAAGAAACAATGAATAAAAGCACAGAGACTAAAAAAATAACATTTTTTCAGAGAATACTGAATAGTCCAATTTTTTTAGGAATACAATATTGCTCAAAGAACTTGCCATTTTTACAATAATAGCAATTAAGGCAGCCTAGATTCCTTGTCATGCATTGATACATGATTAAGGTACTATGAAAATTTTTTAGGACTGTGTCATGAGTGGTATCTAGAGAACTTGAACTGTTAATTCGGCAGTGATGAAGCACTGAAGAATTACAAATTATAAAGAAACACCAGGCTGTGCAAGAGCCAAAGGCAAGAAGGAAAATATCTAGGAGGCATGCGCAATCATCGCTGCTTAAACTAGGACGGTGGCAGTGGAAAAGCAAAGGAATGCACCAATTCAGATGACAATCCAAAGCCTTTTGAGCATTCAGTCCATCAATCACCCCGGTAACACCAATAAAGCCTTGCTGGAGAGACTTTGGGTTGACTGCTCGTTGGTGATGAAGGATTTGCACTGAGAATACAAATTCCCACTTCTTATCCCCCTCAAGGCCCAGGTAATATATTTTCAAAGAGCCTGTCTAGTGTTAAGGGTGCAGGCTGAAGTCATAGAAAGGAGCAAAATTAACTATCTCATAAGGGAATCCAACTCAGCAACAGAAGCAAAGGGTCACAGGTGCGTTTCAGAAGGTTTAAACGGCTTGACAGAGGAAAGGAATGGCAAGTTCCTAGCATCTTCTTGAACCTGCCAATAATGGCAAAACATCATAATGCTTAGGGTAAAATGATGCGTATTAATTGAGAAGTAACATTAAATGCTGCCTGGGGATTGTTAATGTTTAGACGTATGGTGTTAATTTAAAGTGCTATTCAGAACTCAGTTTCTACACTAGGTGCCCCAATAATGTGTCCGTGCAAGACCAGGAATTCTTAATATTCTAGGCTGCCTTCATTGTTATCATAAAAACACAAAATGTAATGGCTGCTAAGATTTTGTAGTATCCAGGACCTGATCCAGCACCGTGCAGCTACTTTGATGTTTTACAAACTTCACTTTGATGCCAGATATAATTAGTGATCAAATGTCTCAAGAGTGGGTCAAAAGGGGAAATAATGAAAAGAGGAGACATTATCATTGGCAATGAAGGTCATCTTTATAGAAACAGAAACACCAATTGTGCGTTACTAGCAGAAAAAGCCATGTGTTTCTTTGATGGTACTGTACTGCCCTCTAGAGACAAGCCTATGACATGCAGCTCTAGCTAAAACCAAACTGAAAATCTAAAATAAACCCAAGCACAATTCAGGCAAAACAGAAAACATGAAATTCTAGATTAATATTTTCAAAGAACTCCTACCTCAACAGGCAATAAAATAGCTTCTAAGTCAAATATTAAGGTAAGGATGTTTTGAAGTAAAATATATGCATTTTCCCACAAATCTGAAATATGAGGGTAAATGAATTAACTATGGAACTTGCAGCAGTTTAAAGACGAAGCTATAGGCCGGGTGCAGTGGCTCACGCCTGTAATCCCAGCACTTTAGGAGGCAGAGGCAGGTGGATCACCTGAGTTCAAGAGTTCGAGACCAGCCTGGCCAACATGGTGAAACCCCGTTTCTTCTAAAAATACAAAAATTAGGCCGGGCGCGGTGGCTCACGCCTGTAATCCCAGCACTTTGGGAGGCCGAGGCGGGTGGATCACGAGGTCAGGAGATCGAGACCATCCTGGCTGACACGGTGAAACCCCGTATCTACTAAAAATACAAAAAAAAAAATTAGCCGGGCGCAATGGCGGGTGCCTGTAGTCCCAGCTACTTGGGAGGCTGAGGCAGGAGAATGGCGTGAACCCTGGGGGGCGGGGCCTGCAGTGAGCGGAGATAGCGCCACTGCACTCTAGCCTGGGCGACAGCGAGACTCCGTTTCAAAAAAATAAATAAATAAATACAAAAATTAGCCGGGCATGGTGGCAGGTGCCTGTAACCCTAGCTACTCGGGAGGCTGAGTCAGGATTATCACTTGAACCCCGAAGGTGGAGGTTGCAGTGAGCCAAGATCGTGCCATTGCACTCCAGCCTGCCTGGGCAACAGAGTGAGACTCCATCTAAATAAAAAATAATAATAGTAATAATAATAACAGTAAGCTATAAATGGATAAAAAGAAATTGGGAATGGGGACAATAAAAAGAAAAGTTTACTGGGAAAGCAAGAGCCACCAATAATGACTCGAATAGCAAAAGATGGTCCAGCAGTTTTACAGAGACAATCAAGTTTACTCAATAACAAGTTGCTAGATTAGTCAAATTATGAATCATTTGCACTTTAAAACACTGTTTGTAAAAATGACCATTAATACCACTTCATTTTAACCTGAAACAATGTTATATATAATACTACAACCAGACCTCCTGATCAGCCCCCTAGAAAAGACTCATCTAAATACTGGTATTAATTGCCAGAGACTGAAAGCCCCTGACCCTCCCTATGGTCTGAGCTTTGGGCTCCACTCACCTATACTAACTCTTGTGTCAGAAGTGACAGAAGGTTTAGGGACACAGAAGGAAAGAGAGTGTCAACTGGATGTCATTTGAGGTAACTCTGATCTCTGAAATGTGTAAGAACTGTTTTCAACTCTTATCCCAGGTCCACGGGAAAAGCTACTGCCTCCTAGGATTCCTGAGAACTCCTGGGGGCTCATCATCTCATAATTGCCTTGCACTCGATTTCCTAACTCACTCAATTCTTAGCTCCCAAGTCACTATCTGATATGAAACTACCCCTTTTTTTACATTTTTCAAAATACCACCAGCACAAGGATGAGTGAAAGTCATACTTAATCAAAGATCTGGGAGACAAAGAACCAAAGAGCTAATAAACTAACGTTGATGGTAGATAACCCTGTTCTTTAAAGTCTAACACGGGAAAATGCATGCCGCTACCACAGGGAAGAAGCAGATCCAGACAGTCAGTCAGCTGTAGTTTTAATTAAACTATTTTACTTCTGATTAAGAGTCAATTAACTCATTCCTTTTTGGCCCAAGGGCATGTTAACAACCACCTTCACCTATGTCTTCCAATTCCTTTATATGGTATATTGGAAAAATGTTATATTTGTATAGTGCCATATTTTTTTCAATGTGCTATTGTAGTCCAATGAAGTGACTAAAACACACACACACACATACACACACATACACATACACACACAGTTAGTCAGAAACTCCCAAACTGTTAAAAGGCATGCAAGATACCATGGTAGTTAGTCATGCAATACCAAACACATCCCAGACTCAGCTTCTTCTGGGCATTTTCTACCTTCTTATACTCTACTTAACCTTGACATTGCTGTCTTTCTGCTTACATAACCTCTCAGCCACCACCAAACTGCAGAATAGGGAGAACAACAAGCGTGAGAAAAAAGTTTCCACAGTAAAAGACGACATGTTAAGCATGAATTCGCTAAGATTGAGAAAGTTGATTTATTTTACTGTAACAGATATGGAGTGAATTAAAAAAAATCTCGTAGGCTCCTTCAGATGTCATACATATGATCAGATTTTCTGTTCAGAGCTGTGTACCTCTGGCAAATCCCAACATGAAGAGTTTTATGGATATTAGGCCGGGCAATGTGGTTCATGCCGATAATGTCAGCACTTTGGGAGTCTGAGGCAGAAGGATAACTTGAGCCCAGGAGGTCAAGACCAGCCTGGGCTCTATAGACCCACCTCTACAAAAAATAAAAAATTAGCCTGATATTGTGGCACGTGCTACTCGAGAGGCCAAGGCAGGGGGATCATTTCAATCCAGGAGATTGAGGATGCAATGAGCTGTACTCCAGCCTGGGTGACAGAGCAAAACCCTGTGTCAAAAAACAAAAAAACAAGGTTGCATGGGGGATTCTGCTGTTTGTTATAGTGTCAGGTTCAAATGGGGTCTTTTTTTATTATTCCTCTTTCTTCCTCCCTTTTTTGGATAAGTACAACTTACTTGGTATTTATATTACTTAGTTTCAGCTTATGGCTTTATCTCACAATATCTATTTTTACCACACAAAAATATTCTTTAGATGGGAGGCAGGACAAGGCCTTTTGAATTCCAGGAAGCTCCATGCCTGGATTTGTGTTCACAGAACCCACATGCAGAGTCTTCATGACCTCTAATTAACATCTTACCTTCAGGACCCGTGGCTACCTTGTGTTTTTCTCTTTACTCAAGGAAGTTCACCTTTTAGATCGTCAGACAGTGATGGCTTCCAAGAGATACTAGCTTTGCTGTTTCTCGTGTCCTGGACAGCAGAATCACCTTTGCTCACCTCAGGTCATCTCCCACAGCTCACATTCTCACAAACATGCTGACTTTGAGACAAAGATTTTGAAGCATTCATTGTGAATAATGACTTTGATTTTGTAACTGTCACACTGAACAAAAAGGACTCTTAGAGTATAATCAGAAAGTAACTTTACTTTTTAACCACTAGTCCTGGAAATATAATCTGTGAAGCTAGATCATCTTCCTTCTCCAGTCAAAACTTAAGGCAGGCTTCACACCTTTCCTGTCCTTTTGAATAATACCAAGAGTTCTTTCCTGTAGCAAATGCCTCTGGTACCTGGGTCACACTCCCTGAGCCCATCTCTGATTTTCTTTTTTGTTTGTTTGCCAGGTATCAGGATGATGCTAGCTTCATAAAAGGAGTCCAGGAGGAGTCCCTCCTCCTCAATTTTTTGGAATAGTTTCAATAGAATTGGTATTAGCTCTTCTTTGTGTGTCTGGTAGAATTCAGCTGTGAATCCATGTGATCTGGGGCTTTTTTTTTTTATTGTTAGGGTTTTTTTTATTACTGCTTCCATTTTGGAACTCAGCACTGATCTGTTCAGAGTTTCAATTTCTTCTTGATTCAATCTTGGGAGACTATAAGTTTCCAGTAATTTATTCATTTCCTCTAGATTTTCTAACGTGTGTGCATAGAGGTGTTCATAATAGTCTCTGAGGCTCTTTTGTACTTCTGTAGGATCAATTGTAATGTCACCTTTGTCATTTCTGATTGCACTTAGTTGAATCTTCTCTTTTTTTCCTTGTTAATCCAGCTAGTGGTCTATTGATCTTGTTTATGCTTTCACCTTTTGGTTTCATTAACTTTTTGTAGAATATGTATATTTGGATCTCAATTTTTTTCCTTTCTGCTTTGATTTTAGTTGTGTCTTTTCTTCTGCTAGTTTTGGGGTTACTTTGTTCTTGTTTTTCTAGTTTCTGTAGGTGTGATGTTAGATTAATTTTCTAACTTTTCGAGGTAGGTGTTTTGCACTATAAACTTTCCTGTTAACATTGCCTTGCTGTATCTCAGATATTTTGGTATCTCGTGTCACTTTTTATTTACTTCAAAGCATTTCTTGATTTCTGCCTTAATTTTGTCATATACCCAAAAGTCATTCAGGAGTAAGTTGTTTAATTTCCATGTAATTGTGCAGTTTTGAGAGATTCTCTTGGCATTGATTTCTATTTTTATTCCACTGTAGTCCAAGAGTATGCTTGGTATGATTTCAATTTTTAAAAAATTTATTGAGACTTGCTTTATGCTCATGCATGTGGCCAATCTTAGAGTATGCCCCCTATGCAGAAGAGAATAATGTATATTCTGTGGTTGATGGGTGCAATATTCTGTAGATGTCTATTAGTTCCAATTGGTCAAGTGTAGAATTTAACTCCAGAATTTCTGTTAGTTTTCTGCCTTGATAATCTGTCTAACACTATCACTGGGGTGTAGAAGTCACTTATTATTACTGTGTGGCTAGTTAAGTTTTTCTGTAGGCCTAGAAGTACTTGTTATTTGAATCTGGGTGCCCCAATATTGGGTGCAAATACATTTAGGATAGTTAAGTTTTCTTGTTAAATCGAACCTTTTATCATTATGTAATGCCCTTCTTTGTCTTTTTTACTGTTAGCAGTTTAAAGCCTGCTTTATCTGATATAAGAATAGCAACCTCAATCTTTGTTGTTTTTTGTTTGTGTGGTAGATCTTTCTCCAACCCTTTACTTTGAGCTGATGGGTGTCACTGACAGCAGACAGATGGGTCTTTTTTTTTTTTTAATCCAACTTGCACTCTGTGCCTTTTAAGTGGGGGCATTTATGTCCCACTTTTTAATTTTATGAGATCTACTTCTTTTTAGCTTCCACATATAAGTGAGAACATGTAGTGTTTAACTTTCTGATATTGTCTCATTTCACTTAACACAATGTCTTCCAGTTCTATCCATGTTGCTGTGAATGACAGAATTTCATTCTTTTTTGTGGCTGAATAGTAGTCTACCGTGTGTATGTAGCATCTTTTCTTCATCCATTCATCTGTTGTTGGACACCTAGGTTGATTTCATATTCTGGCCATTGTGAAGACTGGTGCAATAAACATTTGTGTGCAGATGACTCTTTGATATACCTGAGTTCCTTTCCTTTGGATAAATGTCCAGAAATGCTTTGCCCACATTTTAGTCAGGTTTTTTTTTTAGCTATTGAGTTATTTGAGTTCCTTATATATTTTGGATATTAACCCTTTATCAGTTGTGTGGTTTGCAAATATTTTCTTTCATTCTGCAGGATGTTTCTTCACTCTGTTGATTGTTTTCTTTGCTGTACAGAAGCATTTTGAGACTCTGTCTCAAAAAAAAAAATTAGCTGAAATAGGTCAGAAGTTTCTATATTTGCATTTGGGGTTAAAAGTACAGTACTGGGGCCCTCCATAAAGTGGTCTTGGCTCATGTGTCTCAGGCTGGACCTATCTGTGTATCTTAGAATCCAGCTGTACCAGGTACTGGGTTCTGGGAAAAGAATCTTACCCTGTAACCAGTTGGTTGTACCTCAACCTGGCACTGTCCCCTGGTCTATAAAATGCTTTTAGGAAAGACTACACTCTATGCAAGATATGACTCCATCAGTGGTTGCTCATAAAAGAACAATCATTAGGAAGAGATTTTGTTGTTGTTGTTGTTGTTGTCATTATTTTTTACTTCAGTGACTCTGACAGGTGTAAAGAGCTATCTCACTGTGGTTTTCTTTTTTTTTTTTTTTGTACTTGACAAAATGTGACTTATGGATCTTCTCCTCTAGTTAAAATAATTGCTATGACCCAATGTAAATTGAAATATTTAATGACCGAAATCTATTTTATAAGATATATAGAGAAGGGGTGATTATCCTCACTACTTCTCCATTTAACTGCCTAATTTGGCCTGTATTTGAACTTGGAAAGAATGAATGCTATTGGCATCTCATGGTAGATTACCACAACATTAAATAACATTTGATGGGTCCCCCCCATCAAATCTCCTATACCCAATAGTATTAAAATTATTGACTCTATCCAAGCACCAGTTGATAAATATTTTGTTATTATAGATTTGACCAATCTGTTGTGTTTAGTGACACTTTGAGAGTCTCTGAGCTGCAGTTTCTTCTCACTGCAGAAGAGACACAGTACACTTTTACTCATGGGGTACCTCAGTGGCCTTAACATCACACACCATCTTGGTAGGCAAATCTTAACTGTATCCAATTTTCTCTAGGGTCACAGTATGAAATTACATTGATGCCATTCTCCTCCAAGGAGATTTATTAGAAGCACTCACTTGAGATATATACTCATAAAGGGAGCTCAGAAAGTGGGGTGAGACATTATCCCGCACATAATGTAAAGCCTCAAGACTTGAGTGAAATTCCTAAAATGTATTTGATAAACCAAGGGCCACTCCATCTCGAACACTGTCAAAAAACATCTCTTGAGCCTTGCAGCACCCACGTCTTTTAGTTCTTTATGGGTTCTAAAGACAATATATTCCTTATTTACAAATTTTACATAAGCCTATTTATGCTATTACTTGAAAATTAGCCTACTTTAAATGGTCCCCCTCCGACAAAGGGCTCTAGAATCTGTCCAAATTGCAATACAACAGGTATTCTTATTAATGCCCCAGACTCCTTCACTGTAGAAGCTTTAGCAATCTCCTCTCATCTCCTGGAGTCTCTGGACCACCCATGGGTTTCTTAAGCAACAAACTGCACTCCTCAGCCCTGTGCTGTATACCATTAGAGCAGCAAATTCTGGCCACATACTAGGCTCTCCTAGAAATAGAGGAGAGGGCCTGAGCCCATGAACCTTCATAGCCACCTGCCCATTATGCCTGGGGTCGTGGAAGCAGCACCCTGCAAGCTCAGCAGAGCTACAGAGACCTCCTTGCTACAGAATGAAACTAAGCCTGAATCTTCTGACATATTTCATCTGCAAAAATTGTAGCCTCCTCTGTCCTCAATTTTTTTACAAGATACTATAGTGCTAGAGGAGCCCAAATCTCTCCCGGACCCCTCAGTAATCTGGAGAACTCCAGAGGATCAAGTGAGTGAACAATGATGGAGGTTTGTACAATTTACAGTATTCCTCAGCCATGAGAAAAATGATTCCAGATGGAAAGGCAGAGAGTTGGAAGGAATGAAAAGCAATGAAAATGCTAAATATGTGGGTGAATACAAGTTAATAGTGATCATACAAACAATTATACTAATTTCTTATGGAGTTTCAAATATATATAAAATTAAAATTGGAATAACAAACCAATAACAATAACATAGAAGTCAAGGGGAGTTAAAATGTTCCAAGATCCTTCCATCATTTAGATGAAAAGTAAAAGAATAAATTAACATTAGACTTTGATGAGTCAAAAATGCACGTTGTAATTTCTAGGCTAACTGCTAAAAGAATAGTAAAAGAATGTATCCCTTCTAACAATCAGAGGAAAATATGGAACAATAAACATTAAAAATTCAAAACATGAAAGTGGAGAAAAGAGACATAAACTGGATAGGACAAAAAGAAAGATGTAGAAAATAATAAACTTAAAGATAAATCAATAATTATATGAAATGTAAAGTAACTAAATATTCCTATTAAACGACAAAATTGGCTAGACCAGATTAAAGAAACAAAATCCAACTATGTGCTGTTTACAAGAAACACATCTAAAATACAAAATACAGAAAGATCAAAAGTAAAACACAACACAAAAAGGTATACCACCAAACACTAACAGAAAGCTGGTAATTATATTAATATCAAATAACCACAAAGCAGAAGGTATCGCTAGAAATATAGAAGATCACTTTATCACCTTTGATGGCTCAATTTACCAAGAAGTTAAAACAATTCTAAATGTCTATATCCCTGACTCCCACCCCTCATTGATAAATTCCCATGGATAAATTAAAGTTCCAGTGAAATTAGAGCCTGTAGTTCTTCCCTTTCAATCTCTTTTCTGCCCAATGGTCGTCCCCTAAAATGAATGTCATTCCTTCAGCACCACCAAAGTTAAATTGATACCACCCTCATTTCTTATATGTCTAATTTTTCAGCTTGAAAACATCAGTAAGACACATGAGTATCAATGCTACTCCCAAACCCCCCAAAATTTACAACAAATGTGACAGCTGACCCAGTGGCATTTCCGAAGACAAAGCAAAGTTCCTACGTTGCTGTTGCCAGCCATGTACTATAGCAGAGATTTGGTGTTATCTGAGAGAAGACAGATAGACAGAAAAAGCAAAAGAAAAAAATGAGAAATTCTACGTGGTTCTATCTTGCCAGTATGCCAGTCACACCATGCTAAACATTTGAGGCTACAGTTTATGAAATTAAACATAACTGAATTCAATTAAACTCAAGGCTTACAGAAACTCAAGGAATTGGTAACCTGAGAAGCTGTAGTCTACTTTTATCCTCAAGGACCCAAGGAGAAGCAACGATCTCTGCCAATTGCTTCTCACCAAAACACTGTTTTCCTCTGCTGTTTAATTCCTGATGGCTTGGTTAATCTTCACCATGCCAAGGGCAGCATCCAAAAATAAAAATCCAAGCAAATAAAAATTCCTTGTTACTATCTGGTTTCCTACTGCAAATTAGCTGATCTTCCCTGAAGAACAAAACAATCTGTTGGCCCTTGCTGAAAGACCAGAAAGGAAAGCAGAGAAGAAAGGGGGCTGGTGCTGCATAATAGCAAGATACATCTCTAAAAAGCCTGAGCACCAAAGCTGTGCCATTTTGAAGTTAGTTGTCTCTGGCCCTAGTAAGAGTTCATCCTTTCCCTATATACTCTGCTCACAATATTTGAAGCTGCCTCTTTAAGTCTACAGCCACCTAAGAGGTTCTTCTTGCCTCAAGGAAGTACTTCTTTCTTCTCTCAAGACCAGATCGCTGCTTGCTCAGGCTGCGGTCTCAGTCAAGCCTACCTTGACCCCAGAATGAACCCTTTTTCTTGCCAAATCCGGCCTGGGCCCCATTCCAGCAATACCATCTGCTGCAGCTGGGCTGCCACAATTTAGGCCAGCTGCTGCACACCACACAAAAGCCAAAGTCTTCCCACACAGCACTTTGACTCCAAATTCCAGGCCCCCTGTTTATGCTCACTCAGCCCCACAATGAACAGCAATATTTAGGAATGCAAGGTGGGGTTTGGATGGCATTAGTCTGCTGTTAAGTTCAAAACATGCCCTACCACTCACCTCTCCTGCCTATATGTTTTCCAACCAAGAGAGCTATATTTAGGAAACAGTAACCAGTGGGAAAATTACCGCTTTATTAACAGCCAAACTAGCCTCCAATAACTCCCAGTGTTGAGGGTTGACAGAAACTGGATTGAGGAACATGGCTTAGTCCTGGAGGCTTAAATGGGGCTTCCTGTATTCTCCCCTAAATCTAAAATGGCAAGGCCTGCAGAGAAAACAGACTCTGGCATTATGCCATGACCCAGTTGTAGACCTGGAATGGGGAAAAGGAAAAACACAGATCTTGTCTAGACAGTTCAACACAGCAATTAAAAATACAAAAGAAGAGAAAGATGTCTGCCTTGTTCTAAAAGGGCAGGGCATGCTTGGGTGTGCTTACCATGGGAAGGTAGGCAGAACAAAATAGAATACCATGCATAAGTACTGATATTTAAAGCACAATACCCTGCCATCTTAGTTTGGGCTTCTTTAACACAGCAGGACAGACTGGGGGACTTATAAACAACAGAAATTTATTTCTCACTGTTCTGGAGGCTGGCAGCTCAAGAGTAGGGAGGCAGCATGGTCAGGTTCTGGTGAGGGCCCTCTTTCAGGTTACAGACCTCTGACTTCTTGTGCCATTCTCACATGGTGGAAGGGGCAAACAAGTTCCCTTGGTCCTATTTTCTAATGCCATTGATCTCATTCATGAGGGCTCCTCCCTCATGACCTAATCACCTTCCAAAAGGACCCACCTCCTAATATCATCACTTTGGGGATTATGATTTCAACATAGGAATTTGGGGGTGGGGGTAGTGACAAATATCCAGTCCATAATACCTTCCTAAAAGTAATGCAGGTGCCAGTGAATGCCTTGGGCCCTAGCCAACCAGAATATCCACTTTGTTCACATGGGTAGGGGACACTTAGAAAAGGATGAGCAGAGGGCAGAAAGTAGAGGAAAATAAATGTACACAAACACACACCTGCCACACACAGACATATACACACTAGATATCTACCTATGCTTGTGTACAGGACAAAGTTGAATTTCTAGAGGAGCATTACGACACCATCACAAATAGAGAGATAACTTCATAAGAGTATGAGCCAAGTCACAAAATCAGCTCTATTTTGACTGGATCAGGGGCAGGACTAGGGTGAGCTAAATGAGACACTGAGGGCCTCCTTATATTTTGTGCCCTAACCTTCTCTCTTGCCTCACCCTAGTTCTGGCCTGAGACCAAATTAACATATATGGGGTAAGAAGCAATATAACTCAGAAGACAGAAAAGCACTTTTCTGTGCAAAGGAAGCACAGAAATCCAGGTCTGACTAACAAAGGAGACTCACGAGGAAGATGCAACTCAAGAGTCATCACTGGATAAAAAGAACTCAGGTCTAAGAGGGTAAGTGCATCCCACCATGTCACAATAATCCATGAAGTATATTATTATAATATCAAAATTTTTATTTTATAACCCCTTATTGTATTATCTGTTAAAATTAATACAATAATTTTAAAAATTAGTGGCTTAAAACAACATTTATCTCACAGTTACATTTGGGTTGGAAATTTAAGCATGGCAATAGCTGGATCCTCTGGCCCAGGGTCTCTCAAAGGCTTCAATCAAGATGTCAGAGGATTGAAGAGCTCTTAAGCTCCAAATAACCAGTGATACCAGTGATACCTGGGTATGCAGTGGGCCTTCTGTGAGACTCTGATACTAGCTGGCTTCAAATGAGACTCAGCACATTTCCAGTCATGGTGGCTATGGGGAGAGACTCCTTATGCTTGAGAAAAGTAGAGGGAAAAGTAAAGGGGACTTTTGCATCTTAGGTACACACTCAGCCATACTGGGGTAGAGCATCAAGCGGGCTCTTGAGGTCCCTGATTCAAAGCCTTGGCTCCTGGACAGTAATTCTGGACCTGCCTTGGGCCAGAGGGGAGCCCACTGTCCTGAAGGGTGAGTCCCAGGCCTGGCAGCATCTACCACAAGCTGACTGAAGAACCCTTGGGTCTTAATGAACATCAGTGGCAGCCGGGCATTACTCCCTGTGGACTTGTAGTGGCAGTAGCCATAGGTGAGCTTCCTCTGCCTGTGGAAAGGGGAGGGAAGAGTGAGAAGGACCACGTCTTATGGTTTGAGCACCACCTCAACCACAGTACAATAAACATCAGGTAGACACCTAAGGTTTTTGACTCTAGTCCCTGGCTCCCAAATGGCATCTCTGGACCCCCGCAGGGCCTGGGGGAACTCATCGCCCTAAAGGGAAGGACATATGCCTGGCTGGCTTCACCACCTGTGCATCGTAGAGCCCCTCAGGCCATGAAAAGACATAGGTGGCAGCCAGATAGTGATTACGGTGGGCCTTGGGCAAGACTCAGTACTGTGTGGGCTTCAGGTCTCACCTAGCATAATTCCAGTGGTGGTGGCCATAGGGCTACTTATGTTACCCCACCCCCAGCTCCAGGCGGCTCAGCACAGAGAGAAACTCCATTTCCTTGAGAGAATGTAAGGGGGAAGATCAAGAGTCTCCACTTGTAATCCAGAGAATTCTTCCAGATTTTATCCAAGACTATCAAAGTGGTACCTCTATGAGTCTGCAAGAACCATAGCATTATTGGGTTGGGGTGCCTCCTAATGCCACTACAGCTTAGACCATGACACCCAAGTGATTTTGAATAACTGGGAGACCTTCTCAAGAAGGATGGATACAAACAAACCCAGACTGTCTAAACTACAATAAATGCCCAACTGTTTAATGCCCAGACACAGACAAACATCCACAAGCATCAAGACCATCCAGGAAAACATGGCCTCACCAGATGAACTAAATGGTGCACCAGGAACCAATTCAGAAGAAACAGAGACATGAAACATTTCAGGCAAAGAATTCAAAATAACTGTGCTGAGGAAACTCAAAGAAATTCAAGATAAAGCAGAGCAAAAAAATCAGAATTCTATCAGATAAACTGAAGAAAGATATTTAAATAAAAAGAATCAAAAAGAAATTCTGGAGTTGAAAAACGCAATTGACATACTGAAAAAGCAGAAGAAAGAATGGGTGAGCTTAAAGACAGGCTATTTTAAAATAGACAGTAAAAGGAGACAAATGAAATTTAAAAAAAAAATAAAGCATGCCTACAAGATCTAGAAAACAGCATCGGCCAGACACGGTGGCTCACGCCTGTAATCCCAGCAGTTTGGGAGGCCAAGCAGGGTGGATCACCTAAGGTCAGGAGTTCAAGACCAGCCTGACCAACATGGAGAAACCCCGTCTCTACTAAAAATTCAAAATTAGCTGGGCATGGTGGCACATGCCTGTAATCCCAGCTACTGGAGAGGCTGAGGCAGGAGAACGGCTTGAACCCAGGAGGCGGAGGTTGCGGTGAACCAAGATCACGCCATTGCACTCCAGCCTGGGCAATAAGGGCGAAACTCCGTCTCAAAAGAAAATAGCGTCGAAAGGGCAAATCTAAGAGTTGTTGGTCTTAAAGAGGAGGTAGAGAAAGAGGGGGGGTTGGAAAGTTTATTCAAAGGGACAATAACATAGAATTTTCCAAACCTAGCAAAATAAATCAATATCCAAGTACAACAAGGTTAGAAGACACGAAGCAGATTTAACCCAAAGAAGACTGCCTCCAAGCAATTAATAACCAAATTCCCAAAGGTGAATGTAAAGGAAAGCACGCTAAAAGCAGCAAGAGAAAATAAACAACATGCAATGGAGCTCTAATATGTCTGGCAGCAGACTTTTCAGTAGAAACTTTATAGGCCAATAGAGAATGGTATGACATATTTAAAGTGCCAAAGGAAAAAACTTTCCTCCTAGGATAGTATATTCAGCGAAAATATCCTTCAGACATGAAGCTGGAATAAAGACTTTCCCAGACAAAGAAAAGCTGAGGGATTTCATCAACTCCAGACCTGTACTACAAGAAATGGTAAAGGGAGTACTTAAATCAGAAAGAAAAGGATGTTAATGAGCAATGAGAAATTATCTGAAAATAAAAAAACTCACGGGTAATAGTAAGTGCATAGAAAAACACAGAATATTATAACAATATGACTGTGGTGTGTAAACTACTCTTATCCTAAGTAAAAAGACTAAACAATGACCCAATAAAAAAAAAACTACAACTTTTTAAGTCACAGACAGTATGGTAAGCTACAAATAGAAACAACAAAAAGTTAAAAAGCGGGGGGGGCACTGGTTGCAGTGGCTCATGCCTGTAATCTAAGCACTTTGGGAGGCTGAGGTGAGCTGATCACCTGAGGTCAGGAGTTGGAGACCAGCCTGGCCAACATGGTGAAACCCCGTCTTTGCAAAAATACAAAAAAAAAATTAGCAGGGTGTGTTGTTGCATACCTGTAATCCCAGCTACTCAGGAGGCTGAGGCAGGAGAATCACTTGAACCCGGGAGGTGGACATTGCAGCGAGCCGAGACTGTGCCACTGCACTTCAGCCTGGGCAACAAGAGGGAAACTCCACTTAAAAAAAAACCCCAGCAGGAGGGAGGAAATTAAGGTGTCAAGTTTTTATTAGTTTTCTCTTCACTTGTTTGTTTATGTAAACACTGTTGTTATCAACTTAAAATAATGGTTTATAAGATAGTATTTTAAAGCCTCATGGTAACCTCAAATCAAAAATCATGCAACAGATACACAAAAAATAAAAAGCAAGTTATTAAATCATACCACCACAGAAAATCACCTTCACTAAAAGGAAGACAAGACAAAAGGAAAGAGGAAAGCAAAGGCCAGAAAACAAATAATGAAATGGCAGGAGTAAGACCTTACTTATTAATAATAACATTGAATGTAAATGAACTAAACTCTCCAATCAATAGACATAGCCTGAGGCAGGGCTGGGTGGCTCCTGCCTGTAATCCCAGCACTTTGGGAGGCCGAGGTGGGCAGATCACTTGAAGTCAGGAGTTCCAGATCAGCCTGGCCAACATGGTGAAACCCCATCTCTACTAAAAACATAAAAATTAGCCAGGTGTGGTGGCATACGTCTACAGTCTCAGCTACTCAGGAGGCTGAGGCAGGAGGATTGCTTGAACCTGGGAAGTGGAGGTTACAGTGAGCCAAAACCATGCCACTGCGCTTTAGCTTGGGTGACAGAGCGAGACTCCATCTCAAAAAAAAAAAAAAAAAAGACATAGACTGGTTAATAGTAAATAAAAATAAGACCATATTCCATGCCAATGGAAAACAAAAAAGAGCAGGAGTTACTATACTTATATCAAACAAAATAGATTTCAAGATAAAACTACAAGAAGAGACAAAGAAGATCACTATATAATAATAAAGGGGTCAATTCAGCAAGAGGGTATAACAATTTTAAATATGTATGCACCCAACACTGGAGCACCAAGATATGTAAAACAAATATTATTAGAGCTGAAGAGAGAGAGACTCAAATTTAGTATTAGCTGGAGACTTCAACACCCCACTTTCAGCACTGGACAGATCTTCCAGACAGAAAATCAAGACGAAAACATTGGACTTAATTTGCACTCTAGAACAAATGCACCCAATAAATATTTACAGAACATTTCATCCAATGACTACAGAATACACATTCTTTTTCTCAGCACATGGATAATTCTCAAAGATAGACCATACATTACAACACAAAACACATCAAAAAACTGGAATAACAGCAAGCATCTTCTCTATGATAGAATAAAACTAGAAATCAATAACCAGAGGAATTTTGGAAACTATACAAACACACAGAAATTAAGCAATATGTTTCTGAATTACCAGTGGGTCAATGAAAAAATTAAGGAGGAAACTGAAAAATTTATTGAAACAAATAAGGGAGACACAACATGCCAAAACCTGTGGGATATAAAGAAAGCAGTACTGACAGGGAAGTTTATAGCTATAAGTGCTTATGTCAAAAAAGAAGAAAATTTTTCAATAAACAACCCAATGATGCACCTTAAAAAACTAGAAAAGTGAAAGCAAACACAAACTAGTAGAAAAGAAATAATAAAGATATGAGCAGAAATTAATGAATTTGAAGTGAAGAAAACAGTACAAAAATCAATGAAAAGTCATTTGATTTTTTTTTTTTTTTTTTTAGATGGAGACTTGCTCTGTTGCCCAGGCTGGGGTGCAGTAGCAGGATCTCAGCTCACTGCAACCCCCACCTCCCAGGTTCAAGCAATTCTCCTGCCTTGGCCTCCCAAGTAGCTGGGACTACAGGAGTGCACCACCACACGCAGCTAATTTTTGTATGTCTAGCGGAGATGAGGTTTCACCATGTTGGCCAGGCTGGTCTCAAATTCCTGACCTCAGGTGATCCACCCACCTCGGCCGCCCAAAGTGCTGGGATTACAGGCATGAGCCACCACTCCCAGCCTATTTTTTTTTTTTTGAAAAAATAAACAAAATCAAGAAAGCCTTACACAGACTAACCAATAAAAAAAGAGATAAGACCCAAATAAATAAAATCAGAGATGAAAAAGGGACATTACAACCAATACCACAAAAATTCAAAGGATCGTGGCTACTATGAGCAATTATATGCCAATAAACTGAAAAACCTAGAAGAAATGGATAAATTCCTAGACACATACAACCTACAAAGACTTAACTATGAAGAAATCTAAAACCTGAACAGACCATTAACAAGTTATGAGATCAAAGCCATAATAAAAAGACTCCCAGTGAATAAAAGCCCTGGATTTTATAGTTTCACTGCTAAATTCTACCTAACATTTAAAGAACTAATACTAATCCTACTCAAACTATTCTGAAAAATAGAAGAGGAAAGACTACTTCCAAACTCATTCTATGAGGCCACTATTACCGTTACCAAAACCAGACAACACCACATCAAAAAAAAAGAAAACTATAGGTCAATATCACTGATAAATATTGACGCAAAAATCCTCAACAAAATACTAGGAAAGCAAGGCCGGGCGCGGTGGCTCACGCTTGTAATCCCAGCACTTTGGGAGGCCGAGGTGGGCGGATCACGAGGTCAGGAGAT